>NC_031979.2:22509441-22805635 GCF_001858045.2 Oreochromis niloticus
GCCATTCTCCACCATGAATTATGGTAAAAACAAACACCGCTCGCGCCTCACAGATGACAGCTTACAGTTTTGGGTAAAGATGAGGTCACTTTGTACAGCCCCGATTTGCAGACGCTGTGCACACAGGTTCATAAGCAGAAGTCCCTCTGTACCACGGCAGACCCCGACAATGTTTGCACGAACACACTTTGAACCAGTACGTTATGGACCACTTTTCACACATGGTTGGTGTACCCTCCCAGCCAGCTGTAGCTTTTCAACTCACAGCCCGACACACACCCAAAAAACAGCCGAGAGAGCACAGACTACGCCCGAGAGGTGTGATTGCAGATGCCCCTCAGGTGGGTCCACCTCCCCTGCAGCGGCACTGCAGACCACGCCCCGCCACACATATCAAACACGTAAAATAAATATTTATGCACTTTTGCATTCACTTTTTGTTTTTTGTTATTTTACACAGTGTTCTGAATGATGAACAATGGTCTACAGCCATCTTGTGTATTTATACAAACTTTGGTTGTAAGATTCAGATAACTATTTAATAAAAGCTAAATATTTTATACAGGAGTGCAGAATTATTAGGCAAATGAGTATTTTGTCCACATCATCCCCTTCATGCATGTTGTCTTACTCCAAGCTGTATAGGCTCGAAAGCCTATACCAATTAGCATATTAGGTGATGTGCATCTCTGTAATGAGAAGGGTATGGTCTAATGACATCAACACCCTATATCAGGTGTGCATAATTATTAGGCAATTCCTTCCTTTGGCAAAATGGGTCAAAGAAGGACTTGACAGGCTCAGAAAAGTCAAAAATAGTGAGATATCTTGCAGAGGCATGCAGCAGTCTTAAATTGCAAAGCTTTGAAGCGTGATCATCGAACAATCAAGCGTTTCATTCAAATAGTCAACAGGGTCGCAAGAAGCTGTGGAAAACCAAGGGCAAAATAACTGCCCATGAACTGAGAAAAGTCAAGCGTGCAGCTGCCAAGATGCCACTTGCCACCAGTTTGGCCATATTTCAGAGCTGCAACTCACTGGAGTGCCCAAAAGCACAAGGTGTGCAATACTCAGAGACATGGCCAAGGTAAGAAAGGCTGAAAGACGACCACCACTGAACAAGACACACAAGCTGAAACGTCAAGACTGGGCCAAGAATATCTCAAGACTGATTTTTCTAAGGTTTTATGGACTGATGAAATGAGAGTGAGTCTTGATGGGCCAGATGGATGGGCCCGTGGCTGGATTGGTAAAGGGCAGAGAGCTCCAGTCCCACTCAGACGCCAGCAAGGTGGAGGTGGAGTACTGGTTTGGGCTGGTATCATCAAAGGTGAGCTTGTGGGGCTTTTCGGGTTGAGGATGGCGTCAAGCTCAACTCCCAGTCCTACTGCAAGTTTCTGGAAGACACCTTCTTCAAGCAGTGGTACAGGAAGAAGTCTGCATCCTCAAGAAAACATGATTTTCATGCAGGACAATGCTCCATCACACGCGTCCAGTACTCCACAGCGTGGCTGGCAAGAAGGGTTTAAAAGAAGAAAACTAATGACATGGCCTCCTTGTTCACCTGATCTGAACCCATTGAGAACCTGTGGTCCATCATCAATGTGAGATTTACAAGGAGGGAAACAGTACACCTCTCTGAACAGTGTCTGGGAGGCTGTGGTTGCTGCTGCACGCAATGTTGATGGTGAACAGATCAAACACTGACAGAATCCATGGATGGCAGGCTTTTGAGTGTCCTTGCAAGAAGGTGGCTATATTGGTCGCTGATTTGTTTTTGTTTTGTTTTGAATGTCAGAATGTATATTTGTGAATGTGGAGATGTTATATTGGTTTCACTGGTAAAAATAATAATTGAAATGGGTATATATTTGTTTTTGTTAAGTTGCCTAATAATTATGCACAGTAATAGTCACCTGCACACACAGATATCCCCCTAAAATAGCTAAAACTAAACACAAACTAAAAACTACTTCCGAAAACATTCAGCTTTGATATTAATGTGTTTTTGGGTTCATTGAGAACATGGTTGTTGTTCAATAATAAAATTATTCCTCAAAATACAACTTGCCTAATAATTCTGCACTCCCTGTATGAGAGTAAGAAAGAAAAGTATATCTTTGTGTCACCTTTCTCTGTTAATGCCCTACCTGGCCCCTGGCAAAAGCTTTGCTAGATCCGCCCCTGCACAGTTACCAGCTGTCAGCTAAATAAAAAAGGAGCTTGGTGTTTATTTCTCTCAGAAACAGTTCATAACTTCCCTTCAACTCATTCATGTCACCTAAAAAAAAGGTAAACCTGTTTCTCCATCACCAGTTCAGCTCTGATGATTCAGTAAGGTCATCTCCTGGTTTCGACCAGCCGCTTCTACAGCTGTGGCTCCAGCAAACATCAGCTGATACTAGAAATTAAAATCAAATGAATTCTAACAACAGCTGATCAAGCTTAACGTGCTGCTGTTGTTTAGCGCGATAAACAAACAAGAGAGAAAAGCCGATCATTGATCAGTTTCATGACTGAAGTTTGAACAGGCGAGAGAATGACAGGGGAGGCTGTCATAAAGTTCAACATCAGTAACTTAGCGCGCACACAGCTGTATAGAAACTCCATCGTGCTAGCTACCACGCAGTACGAGTTATTATAACTGATTGTAAAAAGTCAGCACAACGAAAATAAACTACACCTAAACTCGGTTTATATCTGACCCAAATAGAGTGCAGGTCATAACTTCTTACCTGAAATTCAGTTCACCTCACGCTCCGACCGGCAGCCGCCTGCTTCTCCTGCCTTCGGTTTCCCTGATCCACGATCTACCACCGGTCGATCGGCGGTCACCTCGCCGCCTCGTTCCCCGCATGTTCTTTCTGACACACACCGGTGGATAGCTGCCCTCGGTTGTAGCTCCGCGTCAGCGACTACCAAACAATTCAGTTATTTTTTCCACATCGACCAGCATCTGGACAATCCACCGCCTTTCACTGTTTGTACCGTTACTAAAAAAAACCCTCATCGGCTCATAAAAACGAAAAATAAGTCCAGCTATGACCCTGAGTCAAAAAGACAGCCAGCTCGGGTTAGCTAGCTACCTGTCTAGCTCTTTGCAGGCACCGAAAACATCAGAGCTAATATGGGATGTCTTGGTAACACGAGCAGATATTTGAAGTTTACATCTGGCCAATCCACCACCTTTCACTGTTTATACCGTTACTAAAATGAATAAATAAATAAATCATCGGTCCATATAAACGAAAAATAAGTCCAGCTAAAACACATACTGTCGGCGAGCGACCGGGTGCTGACACGAGCTTCACCCGCCTCAATATAAGCCAAGCCTGGGTGCTTTTTCACGAAGGGTCGCTAGCGGTGCTAGCTAACTATGCTAGCGGCACTAGCTAGCTAGCCGGCTATCAGCAACACATAAGAGAACTGCTGCTAAATAAACTACACCTAAACTCGGTTTATATCTGACCCAAATAGAGTGCAGGTCATAACTTCTTACCTGAAATTCAGTTCACCTCACGCTCCTGCCTTCGCTTTCCCTGATCCACGATTGACCTCCGCGTTAGCAAACACCGGTCGATCGGCGGTCGCGGCATGTCCTTTCTGTCATACACCGGTGGATAGCTGCCCACTGTTGTAGCTCCGCATTATAGCACCACCAAACAACTCAGTTATTTTTTCCACATCCAGCTGTAACTCCGATTCTGTGCGAGCATTTGCGAGAGACCGGGGAGGTGAAACGACAGAGAGAGTCCCCTCGCTATCCATTTGCAGCCAAGTGCGGCAGCTAGCTAGGTAGCCGGCTAGCTGTCAGGCAGGACCAACGTCGTCAGAGCACTGTCGCTAAATATGGGATGTCTTGATAAAACAAGCAGATATTTGAAGTTTACACACCTACATTCTCGCCTGAAAATATCTTAAAAGTTTATTTTGTGACCTAGAAACACGAATAAAAGACATATAAAACGAAGTGGTGGCCGCCATTGTTCACTCTGTAGAGGCGTGCTATGAATTGTGGGATATGGAGTTTTCAACACAAGGATAAATCTTTTCGGCTGTACTACTCCCGGTATACCACTAGAGAGAGCCAAGACACCACAAATGAAGTCTGTTTATTTGGCGCCAAAAGATGAATTGGCCTAAATTTGTACTAAAATATTAATATTTAAAAAACTATAAAAGTCATAAACACCAAAAGTCACAACATAATAGTCCAGCTCCAGCCGCACAAAATGATCTAACATATGTAATCCTAATGTCAAAACTGTTCGGCAGAGGAGCGCGGGAAAATTTTCACTAAAATATTAATATTTAAAAAACTATAAAATTCATAAACACCAAAAGTCATAGCACACCATTCCAGATCCGGCCGCACAAAATGAGGTAACATATATGAAGCTTGTCTCAAAACTGCGGGGCGTGATACGTGCCGAAATTTAGGCGGAAGATGGAGAATAATAATAATAAGAACTAGAAAGGGAAAATTTCAGAAGAAATTTTATGTGTGCCTATGCCGCTGGTAATCAGTGTAGTCTGCCATTCATACAGCTACAGAGAGCAAAACTCAGCAGAGCAGCCATTCTCCACCATGAACTATGGTAAAAACAAACACCGCTCGCGCCTCACAGATGACACCTTACAGTTTTGGGTAAAGATGAAGTTGCTTTGTACAGCCCCGATTTGCAGACGCTGTGCACAGAGGTTCATGAGCAGAAGTCCCATTGTACCACGGCAGACCCGACAATGTTTGCATGAACACGCTTTGAAGCATTACGTTATGGACCACTTTTCACACATGGTTGGTGTACCCACACAACCGGCTGTAGCTTTTCAACTTACACACACCCAAAAAACAGCCGAGAGAGCACAAACAACGCCCGTGAGGCGTGATTGCAGATGCCGCTCAGGTGGGTCCACCTCCCCTGCAGCGGCACTGCAGACCACGCCCCGCCACACACATCAAACACGTAAAATAAATATTTATGCACTTTTGCATTCACTTTTTGTCTTTTGTTATTTTTACACAGTGTTCTGAATGATGAGCAATGGTCTACAGCCAATCTTGTGTATTATTATACAAACTTTGGTTGTAAGATTCAGATAACTATTTAATAAAAGCTAAATATTTTATATGAGAGTAAGAAAGAAAAGTATATCTTTGTGTCCACCTTTCTCTGTTAATGGCCTACCTGCCCCCTGGCAAAAGCTTTGCTAGATCCGCCCCTGCACAGTTACCAGCTGTCAGCTACACAAAAAAAGGAGCTTGGTGTTTACAGGGAGTGCAGAATTATTAGGCAAATGAGTATTTTGTCCACATCATCCTCTTCATGCATGTTGTCTTACTCCAAGCTGTATAGGCTCGAAAGCCTACTACCAATTAAGCATATTAGGTGATGTGCATCTCTGTAATGAGAAGGGTGTGGTCTAATGACATCAACACCCTATATCAGGTGTGCATAACTATTAGGCAACTTCCTTTCCTTTGGCAAAATGGGTCAAAAGAAGGACTTGACAGGCTCAGAAAAGTCAAAAATAGTGAGATATCTTGCAGAGGGATGCAGCAGTCTTAAAATTGCAAAGCTTCTGAAGCGTGATCATCGAACAATCAAGCGTTTCATTCAAAATAGTCAACAGGGTCGCAAGAAGCGTGTGGAAAAACCAAGGCGCAAAATAACTGCCCATGAACTGAGAAAAGTCAAGCGTGCAGCTGCCAAGATGCCACTTGCCACCAGTTTGGCCATATTTCAGAGCTGCAGCATCACTAGTGCCCAAAAGCACAAGGTGTGCAATACTCAGAGACATGGCCAAGGTAAGAAAGGCTGAAAGACGACCACCACTGAACAAGACACACAAGCTGAAACGTCAAGACTGGGCCAAGAAATATCTCAAGACTGATTTTTCTAAGGTTTTATGGACTGATGAAATGAGAGTGAGTCTTGATGGGCCAGATGGATGGGCCCGTGGCTGGATTGGTAAAGGGCAGAGAGCTCCAGTCCGACTCAGACGCCAGCAAGGTGGAGGTGGAGTACTGGTTTGGGCTGGTATCATCAAAGATGAGCTTGTGGGCCTTTTCGGGTTGAGGATGGAGTCAAGCTCAACTCCCAGTCCTACTGCCAGTTTCTGGAAGACACCTTCTTCAAGCACTGGTACAGGAAGAAGTCTGCATCCTTCAAGAAAAACATGATTTTCATGCAGGACAATGCTCCATCACACGCGTCCAAGTACTCCACAGCGTGGCTGGCAAGAAAGGGTATAAAAGAAGAAAAACTAATGACATGGCCTCCTTGTTCACCTGATCTGAACCCCATTGAGAACCTGTGGTCCATCATCAAATGTGAGATTTACAAGGAGGGAAAACAGTACACCTCTCTGAACAGTGTCTGGGAGGCTGTGGTTGCTGCTGCACGCAATGTTGATGGTGAACAGATCAAAACACTGACAGAATCCATGGATGGCAGGCTTTTGAGTGTCCTTGCAAAGAAAGGTGGCTATATTGGTCGCTGATTTGTTTTTGCTTTGTTTTTGAATGTCAGAAATGTATATTTGTGAATGTGGAGATGTTATATTGGTTTCACTGGTAAAAATAAATAATTGAAATGGGTATATATTTGTTTTTTGTTAAGCTGCCTAATAATTATGCACAGTAATAGTCACTTGCACACACAGATATCCCCCTAAAATAGCTAAAACTAAAAACAAACTAAAAACTACTTCCAAAAACATTCAGCTTTGATATTAATGAGTTTTTTGGGTTCATTGAGAACATGGTTGTTGTTCAGTAATAAAATTATTCCTCAAAAATACAACTTGCCTAATAATTCTGCACTCCCTGTATTTGTCTCTTAAAAACAGTTCATAACTTCCCTTTTTTCAGCTGTGGCTCCAGAAAACATCAGCTGATACTAGAAATTAAAATCAAATTAATTCTAACAACAGCTGATCAAGCTTAAACGTGCTGCTGTTCTTTAGCGCGATAAACAAGAGCGAAAAGCCGATCGTTGATCAGTTTCATGAGTGAAGTTGCAACTGGCGAGAGAATGACAGGGGAGGCTTCGTAACGACAGAATAAATCGTAATGTTTTCTCTGAATGTGGCACGATTCCGTTTGTACGGCAACTCTGACGAACCAACCCTTATGAATATAATAAAGTTAAACCTCAGTAACTTACCGCGCACACAGCTGTCGTGCTAGCTAGCATGCAGTACGATTGTAAAAGGTCAGCACAACGAAAATAAACTACACCTAAACTCTGTTTATATCTGACCCAAATAGAGTGCAGTTCATAACTTCTTACCTGAAATTCAGTTCACCCCTCAGCTCCTGCCTTCGCTTTCCCTGATCCACGATTGACCTCCAGGTTAGCAACCACCTTCGCTTTCCCTGATCCACGATTGACCTCCAGGTTAGCAACCACCGGTCGATCGGCGGTCGCCTGCCCCACCTCCTATGTGTGGTTCGCGGCATGTCCTTTCTGTCACACACCGGTGGATAGCTGCCCTCTGTTGTAGCTCCGGCTAGCTCCACCACCAAACAACTCAGTTATTTTTTCCACATCGACCAGCATCATCGGCCCATATAAACGAAAAATAAGTCCAGCTAAGACACAGACCCTTGCCGAGCGATCGGGCGATTAAACAAATTTTAGCCACCTCACTATCAGCCAAGCCTGGGTGGTTTTTCACGAAGGGTCGCTAGCCGCGCTAGCTAGCTAAGCTAGCGGCGCTAGCTAGCTAGCCAGCCAGCTATCAGCAACACGTAAGAGAACTGTTGCTAAATAAACTACACCTAAACTCGGTTTATATCTGACCCAAATAGAGTGCAGGTCATAACTTCTTACCTGAAATTCAGTTCACCTCACGCTCCTGCCTTCGCTTTCCCTGATCCACGATTGACCTCCGCGTTATTAAACACCGGACGATCGGCGGTAGCCTCACCGCCTTGTATGTCTCGTTCGCGGCATGTCCTTTCTGTCACACACCGGTGGATAGCTGCCCTCTGTTGTAGCTCCACCACCAAACAACTCAGTTATTTTTTCCACATCGACCAGCATCATCGGCCCATATAAACGAAAAATAAGTCCAGCTAAGACACAGATCCTTGCCGAGCGATCAGGCGATTAAACAAATTTTAGCCACCTCACTATCAGCCAAGCCTGGGTGGTTTTTCACGAAGGGGCGCTAGCTAGCTAAGCTAGCGGCGCTAGCTAGCTAGCCGGCTATCAGCAACACTTAAGAGAATTGTCGCTAATATGGGATGTCTTGATAAAACGAGCAGATATTTGAAGTTTACACACCTACATTCTCGCCTGAAAATATCTTAAAAGTGTATTTTGTGACCTAGAAACACGAATAAAAGACATATAAAACGAAGTGGTGTCCGCCATTGTTTAACTCGGCAGAGGGGTGCTATGAATTATGGGATATGGAGTTTTGTAACAAGCATACAGATTTTCAGCCGTACTACTCCCGGTATACCACTAGAGAGAGCCAACCCACCACAAATAAAGTCTGTTTCTATGGAAATTGGCCTAAATTTGCACTAAAATCTAAATATTTCAAAAACTATAAAAGTCATAAACACCAAAAGTGTATACCATACTAGTCCAGCTCCAGCCGCACAAAATGATCTAACATATGTAACCCTATTTTCAAAACTGTTTGGCAGAGAAGCGCGGGAAAATTTTCACTAAAATATTAATATTTAAAAAACTATAATAGTTATAAACACCAAAAGTCATAGCACACCATTCCTGATCCAGCCGCACAAAATGAGGTAACATATATGAAGCTTGTCTCAAAACTGCGGGGCGAGTTTCGCTGCAAAATTTCAGGCGGAAACTGAAGAATAATAATAATAATAATAAATCCGAGGAATAGTAATATGTGTGCCTCTTGTCATAGGCACACATAATAATAAATCCGACGAATAGTAATATGTGTGCCTCTTGGCATAGGCACACATAATAATAATAAATCCGACGAATAGTAATATGTGTGCCTCTTGTCATAGGCACACATAATAATAATAAATCCGACGAATAGTAATATGTGTGCCTCTTTCCATAGGCACACATAATAATAATAAATCCGACGAATAGTAATATGTGTGCCTCTTGTCATAGGCACACATAATAATCATATAAATAATCAGAAGTGGTCATATGACTGATATAATCATCCGTGTGTTGTCATTTTTATTTTCTTTTATTTTCTCTTTTTGTTGCTTACACTATCAGGTAGTGATAATGTTTTTCTTAGCTAACTCAACCTAAACTGTGTATGAGCAGTGTATAGGACAATAAGTATTTCTGCAGGTTTTGTCAATTATAAAACGTCACACACAGTGACATATTTCCATTTCTTATATTTCACGCGGTTGTTGGGTTTAATTTTTTTTTGCAACAGAAATACAAGACCATGACTATTTTGACTAAATACAACTTCACTATAATCCTGAACCATTTGATATAAATGTGACTATGCAATTATTTATGGCAGTGCAGAATTTATGTACTCTAATGCACTATGAGATTCAAAGACATTTAGCCGCAGAGGGAAAATTTAGAAGTATGTACATCATAAATACATTTTGACAAGATTCCTGCGGGAGTTATGTCTGTTACTGTTATGTCTGCATGCTGAGGTTTCCTTTTTTTCCCTCCAAATAGTTAGTGTGCAAACAGCTGCATTTTTGTTTTAGCATTCCTGTATCAAGATTTCTGGGCACAAACTTGTGAAGCTGCTTTGATGATAATTTTTTTTCCCTTTTCTACAGTCCTAACACATCATGCAAGAATGTGTGCGTACGTGCACACAGGATAGTTCTAAATGGAGACTAGTGTTGCTTCCTGGAGGAAAAAAGTAACCATCACAATATGGTTTCATTAAAAGCTTTATAATAATGAAGTAGCCAGAGGATTTTCTCTCATCTTTAAAAAAAAAACAAAAACAAAAAAACTGCACAATACAATAATGTGTTCCTACTGTCGTGGAATTTTGTAAATAAAGTCTGCAACACTGAAAGAGCTGTGATCAAACTATTTATTACTGCGCAGGAGAACACACATCAAAACATAACAGGTTCATAGTAATGAGCGTTCTAGCATCGCAGTGCCCCTTCTATAACATCACACAAACTCTGTGTATCTTTTCAGTTACTACAGTCTTTTGTCCAACCCGGGCTGTTGCTGAACAGGAAGACTCCCACTATCCTTTCCCAGGCCAGCAGCTGGCACTGGCCCCGAGCTTCATCCTTCTGAGCAAAACAATTACTACAAGAAAACAGTACCTTCAGATAGGATGTCCCTATAATAAAACACTACAGCCTCCCCCACCAACAAACTGGCTGGAGAGGTGGTCAGAGACAAAGGAATGTCTTTGATCATGCTGCTTGAACTAAGACTTACAAATTTAAGTAACACAATGACAACATTTAACAATTTGACTCCAACACCCGTGTTCAGCTGAAAGAAAGTGTCACCACGCCCGGTTAAGCTAAGGTCAACAGTCTCCACAGGACCCAGGTGACCTTGAAGGAGAGACAGTGTTCTGACAACAGTCCTGTTATCACGGAAGAATTTTTGTTGTTCCAGTCAGCTTCGACCTCGGCAGGCCTTCAGCTGGCACCAGTGGGATAGCTGCATGAGTGAAGATGGTGAATGTTTGGGTTTAGTGCGAATAACTGCATCCAATTTTTACAGTTGGTCTAATGTCCATCACTGGTCACCAATTCTCTCAATTCTCTCAATTCCCGTTCTTCTTTTCCAACATGTTATCCATATTGCAGAGCCATGAGCTTCTCCAAGATCTTATCCATATTGCGTTCAATAACACAGTCTTACTCACAGCCCTGCCCATCGTCTATCATGTCGGCCAGCCTTGTGGGATTTTGAACAGCTGTAGGTGCTTTTTGTTCTTCGATAAGCCAGGTCCAATCCAGCTCCAATCAGCCAGAACTCTGTTATCGTCGACGCAACCGACCATCGAGTATCCAGCAGCAAACCTCTCCGCAGGACAATCGGGCTCTCCCAAGCCCAGGAAGGTGACAATTTTGTTACGAGACCAGTTGATCAAATCCATAATTCTTTAGGTTTTAGAGAACAAGACTGAGAGACTCTTTGAGGGTTAGAGTTAGACGAGACTAGACACAGACATAAAAGCAGCAGCAGGGAAGATGTGTCCGCCTCCTCCGAGAGCCAAAGAGAAAACTAATTGAATAATGTTTTGTTTAATACTGTTTAATAAACAGTAATCTGGTTATTGTCTCTGGATGCAGATGGTAAAATATAAACAGGTAAAAAGAAAGCTTAACTTCTGCTTAAATTAAATTCATTCACATCTGACAGCAATGGTTATTGAATTACTCACCAAATATGATTTTCAACAAAACCAGTTGTAGCATAAATAAAAAAAACTGCATCATAAAAAAAACATGGCCACTGATATATTCTTTAAAAATTTATTCATTGGATAAAATATGAATACATTTATGATGATGATGATAACTGATTTTTGTATAAATGTGAATATATAGTAACACAGAACAAAGACCTCAGGGAAAAATTAGCTATTGAGTAACAATTAAGAAATAAACAATATAAACACAGTTACAGATAAATATGCAGACATCACAGGGCACCTGCATATTTAGCTTTTATTGTTGATAGCAGAGTAAGTTAGCGAAAAATCGCATCCGCCCAAACAACTGCAGTTTTTATGTTTTTTGTTACATAATACAAATTTGAAAAGAAAAAAATCTGAAGAACAAAACTGTAAAGAGCTTTTATGAGAACTCACTATGAGAACGCAGACAACACACTATTTAGTGCACCATCTTATTGCATGACTTTGACTGCACAAAGTACATATTTTACTACTGAAGCTTTTGTCACTCTCTGAGAACTAATTTCATATTGCACACTGGAGCAGATTAACCAGATTAACCAGACGAACATTTGGAAATAATGAAACGGATCGACTGAAGAAGAGAGTCATGATTGAAATCAATGAAGACATTATTGTCATTGAAGAAATAAGTCTTCCCAGGAGTTAGTTCAGGTAAATAAGGTTTGTTCCAGGAATAATGCCAGTCCAGAGGTTTCAAAGAAGCAATTTGCCCATTGATTTCCAGCAAACTGCTGAACACGATGCTGTGCTGAGATACACTTTCCACAGTCCCAATTTTTACTAAATAGATGGATAAACAAATACACTGAGTAACCAAACTCCCATTTAATAATAAACATTTTTCTTAATGAAGTGTCTATGGAATTATTGAAATGATGTCTTACTTGGGTTGCAAAGTTCTGCTTGATTCAGTTTGTTCAAGGACAAAATTGTGGAGTCTGAAAAAGAAAATTTTACACACATCCTGATGCCATCATATAGGAAAAGTAATTTAATACTAGAAAAGAAAAATGTACTTACTGTGGAACACCCCTGATTTCCGAGGTCTCAGTTTCCCTGCACAGCATGACCACAGAGAGGTGTTGTAGTAGAGATGTCCACAACATCTGAAATCTGTCTTTGCAGAGTAGAACACCTCTTTATCCTCACTCAGGCAGCAAACACCCTTGATAGAGTTTTACATATTTTTATAAGCAGTATGAATAATCTCTGCATCCAGCATGTCAGTCATGTTCAGTCAGGCTGGGCAACTTAAAGAGGTGAAAGAAGCCAATCAATTTGCTGTAACCTTGCTCTCCCACAGCTGTCCCTCCTGTAGAAGTACTGCTAATAATTTAAAAACAAATACCTCTGTGTACAGAATGGATCCACAGCACTCGCCATTTGCAGTTGCAGCTGTGAGACGGTGCAGTGTTCCTGCACAGCACTTCATCTTTGGGTCTGTAATGTTGTAGGCTTTCACCCCACAGCAGTGATCATTTCCTGCTTTGTTATATCTGAGCAGAGAAAGTTATGTCTTATTTTAAATAGGATAAATAATCATTATTACAAGTGGTGATATTGCTGCTGTTAATAGATGATAAAATCTAGATTCCAAATATCTTGAAAAGATATGAAAAAGTGGCAGGTTAGCGTTCTTAGACTGTGAGATTTCCATCAGTAACGTGGGGACATGTAAAAGCTCATGTGTACCGGAAACCTACGCATACAGATCAGTATTTAAGGTTTGACTCTCATCATTCACTGGAGCATAAACTGGGTGTCATCAGGACGCTACAACATAGAGCCAACACCATCCCCACAGACACAGCGGCCAGGGAAGCAGAAGAACATCACATCAAGAAGGCCCTGAGTAAATGTGATTATCCCAGCTGGACATTTGTCAAAGCTGCAAAGGCGCCAAAAGAAAGCTCATTGTTCATTCAGTGGGCTGGTTTCAGTCATTATGCAAATGTACTGTTTATAAGATTGGGGAAACCTGCAGTCAACTGAGACTGAAGAAGTCACTTGGATGAGTGGCGAAACGTTTCTCCCACTGAAAACGCTAAGTCCAGATGAACAGAATCAACTTTTGGAGACAGATTCTAAATACCTAGTTTTAAAAACGCAGACAGAATTCATACATGACAAGAGTCCGAAATGATCAAAGTAAGAAATCAGTGCTTTCATGATTTCTAACATGCACACAAAATTACCTGTGTCCACTGCAGCAGATCTCTTTTTCAGGTCTGAAAACTTTAGGCCCACAGTAGTGCTGCCCAGTTCAACCATGCAATGAAGAACAATTTAGTCACTTTGAGTGTTTTCGAACATCACTTACTCAACTCTGAACATTACACTTACTGTTTTCTGTCTTTTGGTCTTTCAACATTATATTTGTCCCCATTTTTGCATCAGAATCGGACCTATAGAATGGTACACTTGAGTGTATCACTGTGTTTCAGCTGTTCATTACCTGATCGGTCCAGATTTTGCTTTCTGGTTCACAGTCATCAACCTGTCTTCTTGAGGTAATGGAACTATTACCTGGATGGTATGATGAATAAAATATGGAGGAGTTAGTGTAAAGCAGGAAATTGTAATAATAAATGAGCTCTATGAAAACTAACTTGGACACTAGAAAAACAGAAGAGTCTGTAATTAGAGTGCTGGACCAATGACCTCCTAAATAATACATAGTATGCTCTGACATGCTGATGGTGAGTTTTTATTAGAAGCTGGTGTGTACATGTGTGGCGGTTGGGTTTTTTTTTTTTCCTTTTTCGGCACTAGTAGGCGGGGCGGTGCTTTGCGGGATCCCCAGCACACCTGCGGCGCATCAGACGTCATCAGAGAGAGCGTTTTTAAAGAGCCGTGCGACAGACGTCTGGTGTTGGAGTATTGTTGCTTTCACAAGTGGTAACATTTTTCTTGTAAAGACTCAAGAGACTGACGCTACATCTGCTAAGTATTCAGGATTCGTGTCCTTGCCTGTTTTTCCTTTCCTGACCCGCTGCCCGCTTGCCTGCCTGAGGTTTTGGAGATTGTGTTCCCTGGTCTAAACGGAGATCTGCCTCGCCTCTGCCTGTGGTTCCAGGTCTCCGCCTGGGTCTGTATTTTCAGTTGTATCAAGTAAGCTCACCAAGTCTCCCCGTTCGCATACGGTTTGCTCTCGGCTTTCGGGGTCACCCCCTTAACTCTGTTTTGTCCTTCTCCCTTAGATCGCTCCAGTACGCCACCAATCCTCCCCGCACGGCCCGGCTCTGTGTTATATTATTGTTTTGTTTTCCTTTTTAGAATGAAACTAAGAATGAAGCTACAACTTTTTATGGATTTTGAAAATTCGACTTTTAGTTACAAAAAACACCACTTAGTTTGACTGAATTTTACCTTTAGTGTGGCAATTTAAAACACTTAGCTGGAAACTCTTTTTTGTTTCTATAGTAATAATGCATAACAACGTGTGGACTTCAGCATATTTGCAAACAGAGGAACATCCTAAACTTTCCAGTACTTAAATTCAATTAAATTTTATTTACATAGCGACAAATCACAAAAAAGTGCCTTCCATTACAAAGTAAAGATCCTGCGATAATATCGAACTTTTAGGTTATTCTGTCATATGTTTGTTTTTGTTTATCTGTGCTGCATTTCTGCATGTGTTTGTCTACTATAAAGTTTTATATGATGTGTCTTGGGACAACAGATCTAAATGATCAGTTCTGCTATAATCTGGCATGTTTACATTTTATGTTTGGAATACTGATGTTCATTAATGTAAGCTGTCCCTTCTAAATAAAGAAAAAAGAAAGAAAAAACAGAAGGAAATGACTTTTGAATCACGACATACCGAATGGTTTGATTTGTAATTCGCTATCACAACAGTGAGTCTCAGTGTTATACTCTTCACTTCCACAGCACTGGTATAGACTTGAAGTCCTTGTTATCGTCTTGTTGATTTGACAGCACAACTGCTTATCCTCATTGATGGCCTCTATGGAAAAAATTATAGGGACACTATCAATTCTCTTACATTAAAGCCATTGGAGCCCAATTTTCTGATGTGATTTTGATGTGGAGGTCAGGTGGATTAATGTCTAAAAAAGCAATTCACTAAGCCTGATCAGGTTTAAGAGACCATGTTATCTACTGTTCATTAAAAGCAGAAGCCTTAATGTATTCAAATCTAAGTAGTTTGTACCAAGAGCAAGAAATAAGCATGTGATTACATGTGGCAGCAGCAAGAATCTTCATACATATACAAATATCAAAGCTGCTTGTGCACACATCAGGCAGTTTTCCTGAGAAGTGCAGAGTCAACACAAAAGTTAATTGCTTTGGCAGCAACTGTATAACCACTTACATGACTAACCAACATGTGAATGTAAAAAAAAATCTCTCTCGCTCTCTCTCTCTATACACACACACATATGTAGCTCACCCACTTTTACCACAACACTTGCTCTTAACAGCAGGTTTCACTCTGATGGCTGAGTCACAGCATATTTCATTGACTGGATTGTAGGCCTCCTCACCGCAGCAAGCCAGCACATTTTTGTATACAGTCATCAAAGCTGTAAAAAGAGATCAAATATCTTTAATTACACTCTTGGCCTCTGAGTCCTCTGATTTGTGTATGTATGTGTGTGTGTATTAAAATTAGGGGAAAACCCCAGCAGATTAGATTTTATCTACAATATGCAATTGCACTCACTGGATACTTTGTAAGGTACACCTGATGTATCTTACAAAGTACTTCTGTACTTCTGTACTTCAGGGGTGCTTCTTTGATTACTTTGAGTTACATGTTATACATTTAATATTAGTGGTTGAGACCAAATTACCGTTTTGATTGCTGCCATCGGCTTTTTCACTACAGCCGTCCATTTTCCCCTCCAAATCCTGCATTTCTTGACGTGAAAACCCTGTCAAACAAATGGTGAGCAGCTTAGTTTGGACTTTAGGTGAAAATAAGTGTCCATAAGAAAAGATCTAGAAAAATGTTTTTGTATTTTTTTCCTTTTTTTTACACGTTTAAAACCATCAAGCAGTTATTGGGTGATTCCTGCCTAAAATCAGAGGCAGATCTAGAGAAATTTTCTTGGCATGAGGATGGCAAAGAAATCAAATGGGGTGGCAAAATCAAAGCCTTTTTTTCAAACACATATGCAGGTGGTTACATATGGTTAAAATGATTCAAATACAGTAAGTATACACGTTTTTCATAAACATATAGTCTATAACTTAATTATTTTCTGTAGCCCACATAATTAAACACTTTAGTTACATAAAACACATGAGTTTTGATTTCATTACTATATAGCCTGTATAATAAATAGATATGTAGCCCAATAAGTATAAAATCCAGAAAGCTACACAACATGGGGCAGTTCATTTACAAACACAAGTCTAACTTAAGTTTCACACCGTTTTTTGTTAGAAAACAATCACATTGTTTCATGCTTAAATTACACAAACTGTCAGAAATCTGCGCCGTCATGAACAAAAGTTTAAACCTAATTTTTCATGATTTGTTGGATTAACCCTCTGAGGTCCAAAATATAACCATTTTTGACTCCTTTTGATTTTACATTTCTATTTCACCCTCAAATTGTTTCATTTTATTTTTTCCCCTTGCCTTGCCTTGACATAGTATTACTGATCTGAAATCACACAGAAAATTAAAATCCTAGTAGTATTTTTCTGCAGTAAAAAAAACCCCCCACAGACATGTTAAGTCAATTATTATTTTTATAACTTGAAATGCAAATATAAATTGTACATTTTGAAAACTTATTCACACATTTTGGAAATATATACAATTATTTATCTAAAAATGCAGTCAATACACCTGCCGTTTAAAAAAAAAAAAAAAAAAAAGAATTTTGTACAACCATTTAAAAATATTACTAAAACTAAAATGAGAGAAAAATCAGGTGTCGCAATAAGATGCCCCACAAATTATGTGTGCCAGTAAAAAGAAAATTGTTAGTTAAATGGCCTGTATTTATATAGCGCTTTTCTAGTCCCTAAGGACCCCAAAGCGCTTTACATATCCAGTCATTCACCCATTCACACACTGGTGATGGCAAGCTACGTTGTAGCCACAGCCACCCTGGGGCGCACTGACAGAGGCGAGGCTGCCGGACACTGGCGCCACCAGGCCCTCTGACCACCACCAGTAGGCAACGGGTGAAGTGTCTTGCCCAAGGACACAACGACCGAGACTGTCCGAGCCGGGGCTCGAACCGGTAACCTTCCGATTACAAGGCGAACTCCCAACTCTTGAGCCACGATCGCCCCGTAAGTTCACCAAAAGACAGAAGGATAACCTGCAGGCCTGACAACAGCAGGTGCATCACTCCGCTGCTACTTGGTGAGAGTGTTTACATTGCAAATGTGCTTTTGTGACATTCATTAGTGCCCTCACTGACACACAAAACAAAACAACGACTACACGACAGACTAACTCCACTAACTCCACGCTAAACGTCACAAATTTCCCACATCTAAAAACTCTCTCTCTCGCTCGCTCGCTCGCTCTGTCTCGCTGGCGTTACCGTCACTTCCAAAACTCTCCCCTCTTACGAAACAACCAGATCCTACGTGACTTTTTTTTAATTGGTCGACATGGTACATTTTTCCACCGATAGGAAAGAGGTGTCTTTTTTTCTTTCTTTACTGTTTTCGCGCTGTCTTTAGAAAAGCTTTTGAACACACACACACACACACACACACACAAAACCGTGACGATAGTGTTTAGAAAAAAAGCATGGCTTATATATATTTTTTATCATAACTCCGGATTTACTGGCCTGTAATTAAAATTTAAAAACCTATGTATACTTTGAAGTCCGAACTTTAAATATGGGCTGAAACAGAGACTCAGCGTGGCTTTAACTTGTTGCTATATCAGCAATCAGTCATGTGATTTGGAGGTGCAGCGTGTCCGTGGACCCCAGAGGGTTAATAACACTCACCTTCATTCCATTTCCACTGTGTAACAACCAACCACCTGTGCGAAATCTGAAATTCCCAGGGTGTTGTTCAAAGTGTGCTCTGGCACAATCATAAGCATCGCTTACTACTGAAAACAAGAAAAAAAAAAAACGGTCTGAGCTATGGGCTGAACCATTTGTTAATGGTGGAGGGGGGGAACACTATGCAATATATTCAGTTGTAGCTTTTATATTCACTGTTAACTGTAACTACGCTCAAAGTGTTAATGCTATCTTATTTTAATAAACAACACTGTTATATGCAAAACTAGGGTGGCACCTGGGGTGACAAGAGATCATTTTAGGGTGGTACTTGCTAACCTATGCCACCCTTCTAGATCCTCCCCTGCCTAAAATCCAACTTGGTTTCCAAATTAAATCTGTAATAACAGATTTTGCTCTTTCTTGGACAAATTAAAACAACACTGGCATAAAAATATTTCACCTTTATTGTCGATGTGACGAACTTATTAAAACGTTTTTAACTACACATAAGTCATTGATTCTCTTTAAGCTCTGGTTTTTTATCGTTTAACTTCTGCAGGAAATACCTCTGAAGCCACATGTTCCCCATCTGTGTTATAAGGATGGGAAAGTTTGAGGCTGAGCTCAATTTAAATATTTGAATGTATTTTATTTAGATATTTTATCTATAGCATTTCGCTAATGCACTGTCCTCTTTTATTAGTAATTTTTCGACCACCCCACAAAAGTGGCCCACTGGGCAGCTGGAATGCGAGCTGCCCAGTGGGCCACTTTTGGTAAGCAGAACTGGCGCTGCGGGATGAACCGACGAAAACATTAGCGAAACAATGAGTCAAACTATAGGCATCGTCTGCCAAAAACAAGATCCTGTTCTGAAAATGTTGTTTGAACCTGCACCCGTGTAATTAGCCTGTTTTTTTTACTGCTCTTTTGATTGTTTGTTTATTTTTTTTTACACTTATATTAATCTGTTTTATAATTTCATATTACAATAGTGTCGAAGCCTTGGTTAAAATATGCATATTGAGCAAAGTATTTAAGCACCATGAGTAAAAAAAAAAAAGAGAGAGAGAGAGAGAGAGATAGCCAAAAATGTCCTTAAACTTACCATAAACAGGTGATACTGCGCAAATAAGCCAAACTGAAAGAAGAATAATAAACACAATGCTGGTATTATTATTGTTAGGAAGTTATCAGATATCAGAAGTTCAAGTAAAATCCACATCAGTTTGAACGATTGCAGTTCACTTGCCTACCTAATCTGAGAGCCCAACGCGGAGACATTGTTTAAGAGCCTGCTGCACAAGAAGCTGAGATGCAAATGGATCACAGAGGAGGGAAACCAAATAGTAGCCTACCGCTTAGCCACTCCTTCCTCACGATAACCTAAAAATACCACATATATATACCCGGAGGTAACATCCCTTGAGTCAGAGTACCGACAGCCTGAGCGTTGTTTCTAATTAATATGGTGCTGAACACGGTCCAAAAGATTCAATAAGCCACATCAGTGTCTACTGTCTGTCTACTGTTTACTGTCATAGCCAAGTTTTCCTATATCCTAATAATGAATGTTTTCTTGTTTCAGGATAGATGTCATACATAATACCTGCCATTATCCAAAGACACGTCTGCTTACATTTATCTTTTGCTCGTTTCACATCCTCTTCTTTTCTCTTTTTTCTAAACTGAGGACCTGATGACTTTGACCTTTTCTTGTCCATCTTCCATCAGTATTTTTACACTCCAGTATCCCTGGGCGAACACCCCCTCCGGCGCCACCCCCCCCACACACACACACACATACATATGAAGAGAGAGAGAGAGTGTATGCATAGTATGCAAACGTCTACCAAACAGACATCATAATTCGTCATACAATGAGAACAGGACAAATCAACAATTGACAATGACTAATTAATATTAAAATCTGTAACATAATGTATTGTTTGGAGTTTAGTCTGTTACTGTTACTATTTTTACCATTTCTTCTTGGAGGAACATAACCCACATAATTTCCTTAGGGATTAATAAAGTATTCTGATTCTGATTGTTTCAGGATGACCTGCCATTATCCAATGACACATCTGCTTACCTGTATCTTTTGCTCGTTTCTCCTTGTAGGAGCCATAATTAAATGTATTGAATTTTAATGATCACTGGGTTTTCATTTGTTTGGTTGCGTGATGTGTAACGAGAGTCACATGGGTGCTAGCCGAGACATTAAGAGTCAGTCTGTCTTTCACTGGTTTGATTTTGACAGAGCAGGGCTGGGTAGCTGTATTTTTTGTTGACCTCAGCACAACGAGTTTCCCTTTGTTGCATTAGAGCCTGTGATGTTTTAAGAGTTTGAATCGCGAGCCGATCACATTGCTCTGTAAACTTTTCAAGCACTTTAATAAACAAGCAAGCAATTCCACCTTATTGCGTAAAGTTGACAGCGCGTCAGGCAAATAGGCAGGCTCAGTCCCCGGCCTCTAGCGACTGTGGAAGTCGCTACACTCCTCCTCTTCATTTCTCTTTTTTTTAAACTTTAAAAACAGGTTGTGTGTGAGACTTTGAATCAACAAAATATAAAATATACATTTTAAATTTTTGTTTTTCCCTTTACCCCGAGTCCTAAAGTGTATATTTATTTTTTTACTCTTAAATATTTATTGTTTGTTTACTTGCACTGCTGTAACTGGAGCCTCGTCGTCTCGTCTCTCTATATACTGGACTGTATGTAGTAGAGATGACAATAAAGTTTACTTTGACTTCAGCAGCGAGCAGGCGCACCGAGGGCTCTCGCGCTCACTTTTCCCGTATAGAATTTTGAAAAAACATCGGTGCAAATTATAAGTCTGTATCATAATGTCTGGTGTTTTCGTGTTTGTTGGTTTGTTTTTATTTTGTTTTATTTTGCGAGTTGGTTATTAGATGCAGCTCCAGCCAGCCAGAGAATCCCCCGCCGCCCCGACCTCTCCTCCCTGTGCCGCAAGCAGCAGGCGCACCTCGCAAACGGAGGGCGCCCTTACTCCCAGCAAATGGGCGATAGAAAACCGATCGGTGCCTACGCCATTCCCAATATGCGCTGGCATGATGTCGGGGCAGCATGAGTACGAGCAATTTTTTTTTTTTTGCCGATGCCCGTGATGCCGCCCCCACCACGATGCCGCCCCGGGCAACCCCTCGTGTCGCCCGTATCTAAAACCGCTACTGCCAGTATCAACACCCAACATAAACTAATAGACCTACACCTTTGTTTTGTATAGGGTTTTTTTTTTCAGGGAAGGGGGCGGGGGTCGCGCAACGCAGGAAAAAATAATTTATACATAATGGGCTTGGATTGGATTGACAATATAATCAATTAAATGTGCTTTATTTGGAAGCAGCCTGTCCCCCTCCCCTTTCGAAAGGTTGTGTGTGAGACTTCAGCATGCAGCAAGCAGGCGCAACGAGGGCCCTTGCGCTCAGTTTTCGCATATATGTGCGATAGAATTTAGAAAACACATCGGTGAAAATTATAAGTCTATATCATGATGTCTGGTGCTTTTGAGTTTGGTTTGGTTTTTTTTGTTTGTTTTTTAAAATTATTCTTTTGTTTTATTTTGCGAGCTGGTTATTAGATGTCGCTCCAGCCAGAGGATCCCCCGCTACCCGCCCCTCTCCTCCCTGTGCGGCAAGCAGCAGGCGCATCTCGCAAACGGAGGGCGACCTTACTCCCCGCAAATGGGTAATAGAAAACTGCCCATGCAATCACAAAAATGCCCTAGCAGCATGTGTGCGAGCAACTTTTTTTTGCCGATGCCCATGATCCCGCCCCCACCACAATGCTGCTCTGGGCGATGGCCCATGACGCCCATATCAAAAACCGCCACTGCATATCACCCTAAGATGTCAGAAGAAAAGCAAAGGTGCCAAGGGCGTAGATTTGGCATGGACGGAAGGGACATGTCCCCACCAATATCCAGCGATTATTGTCCCCAGCAATAAGATATCTTCGAGTAAAGAAAAACAAACCCGATAGAAAGAAAAAAACGAGAGTAGCATTTCTAATTTTGATTGAAAGTGTCAGAGAAAACGGCAGCCTCGAGCAAGCCAGGATATTAGTTTACAGAGGCTGTACCATGTTCACCAGCAGTGGCGGTCCTAGCCTGTTTGGCGCCCTGGGCGAACACTCCCTCTGGCGCCCCCCCCCCACACACACACACACACAAACATAGACAAAACATATTAAGGATTGTACATTAACATAAAACACACACACACACACACATGAAGAGAGAGAGAGAGAGAGTGTGCATAGCAAACAGCTACCAAACAGCCATCATAATTCGTCATACACTGAGAACAGGACAAATCAACAACTGACAATGACTAATTAATATTAAAATCTGTAACATAATTTATTGTTTGGAGTTTAGTCTGTTACTGTTACTATTTTTACCATTTCTTCTTGGAGCAACTGTAACCCACATAATTTCCTCAGGGATTAATAAAGTATTCTGATTCTGATTGTTTCAGGATGACCTGCCATTATCCAATCACACATCTGCTTACCTGCATCTGTTGCTCGTTTCTCCTCCTCTTCTTTTCTATTTTTTCTAAACTGAGCACCTGATGGCTTTGAACTTTTCTTGTCCATCTTACATTGGTTTTAATTTTGCACTCTAGTATGAACACCCATCCCCCAACCAGAGGATCACCACAACATAACCTAACAGACCTACACCTTAGTTCACAGATTCACTTTGTCTAGGGTGCATTTCTGGGATTTCACACAACCCAGAATTCAAATCATGAATACATAATGGGCTTGGATTTACAACATTATGAATGAAATGTGCTCTATTTGGAAGCAGCTGGCCCCTCCCCTTTCGACGGGTTGTGTGTGAGACTTTAAATCATCAAACTGTAAATTATAAATTTTAAATTGTTATTGATCCCTTTACCCCGAGTCCTAAAGTGTATATTTATTTTCTTACTCTTATATATATTGTTTGTTTACTTGCACTGCTGTAACTGGAGCCTCGTCGTCTCGTCTCTCTATATACTGGACTGTATGTAGCGGAGATGACAATAAAGTTTACTTCAGCAGCGAGCAGGCGCACCGAGGGCTCTCGTGCTCACTTTTCCTGTATAGAATTTCGGAAAAACAAATTATAAGTCTGCATCATAATGTCTGGTGTTTTCGTGCTTGTTGGTTTGTTTTTATTTTGTTTTATTTTGCGAGTTGGTTATTAGATGCTGCTCCAGCCGGTCAGAGAATCCCCCGCCGCCCCGCCCTCTAATCCCTGCGCCGCAAACGAAGGGCGCCCTTACTCCCAGCAAATGGGCGATAGAAAACTGATCGGTGACTGTGACATTCCCAATATGCGCTCGCATGACGTCGGGGCAGCATGAGTACGAGCATTTTTTTTTTGCCGATGCCCGTCATGCCGCCCCCACCACGATGCCGCCCCGGGCAACCGCCCGTGTCGCCCGTATCAAAAACCGCTACTGTTCACCAGGTTCCCTTAGTGCTAATGTATAAGAGATGTTGGTGTACTATAACTGAAGTAATGTTGTTAAGTCCTTAAAGTCATATTCTTTTATTGTCATGACTGTATTTGAAGCTATTTTTATTTTTGTATGATACCTGATTTATATGGAATATGGCTGAAGTAAACTAAAGTCTAAAATACTTAGTCATTTGTTTAATAGTAACTTCACATTATATATTTCACTTATAAAACTATGAATTGTAATATTAAATGGTTTAAAAGGTCTAGGTGCTACGGTAGCAAAGGCCCGGTCACCTCTGGACTTCAGACGAGACCTCGGTTTTGTTAGGAGCATCTGATTGGAAGATCTTTGTGCTTTATTGGGATTGTACAAATGGAGGAGTTTGGATAGATGGGGCGCTAAATTGTTTAGAATTTTACAAGTAAACAAAAGAATCTTAAAATCTATACGATATTTAAAAGGGAGCCAATGTAAATTGGGTAAAACTGGAGTGATGTGATCATAGATTCTAGTACCTATTAAGAGACGCGCAGCTGCATTTTGAACTAACTGAAGCCGGTAAAGATAAAAGTGTGGAGGCCCAAGTAGAGGGAGTTACAGTAGTCCAGTCTGGACGTGATAAATGCGTGAATAAGCTTTTCAAGGTCCTTTAAAGGAAGGTACGGCTTTGCTTTAGATATCTGGCGCAACTGGTAAAAGCTGTTTTTTACCACAGTGGAGACCTGTTTCTCTAGATTAAAAGATCTATCGAGGAACACTTCAAGGTTTCTTACAGTGAGGGAGAGATGGCTAGCAAGAGGACCTAGGGCAGGGGTCAGCAACCTTTTACACCCAAAGAACCATTTGGACCCGGTTTCCACGCAAAAGAAAACACTGGGAGCCGCAAATACTTTTTGACATCTAAAATGAAGATAACACTGTATATATTGTTTTTTATCTTTATGCTTTGTGTGAACAACTAAGGTGTGCTGCTTATGAAATCCATGAAGTGCTACAGAGAAAATTAAATTATATTTATGTAATCAACACATTTTGAACTCTTAAAGAAATATAACAAAAGGAAAGACACCAACCTGAACTAAAATGATCCATGTAGCAAACAAAACCTGTTGTCAGCCGCCACCCTTATATCGCCTTTGGGCTGTTGGAGCCTTGACCTGACTCTTAAAAAATAATTGGAAAAAAGCACTATGCTGCTGAAAAATGAAAAGTAGATATTTGCAAAATTCTGCCTAAATATGTATTTTACCTGGTTAATGCGTGCGGCGGGGCGTGGTTTGCAGCGCCGCTGCAGGGAGGCGGACGCACCTGAGCGACACCCGCAATCAGGCCTCGCTGCCTTTATGTCTGCGCTATCTGTGCTGTTGTGTTGTTGGTGGTGTATTTCGGGCTGTGAGCTGAAAAGCTACAGCCGGCTGTATGCGTACAGCAACCGTGTGTGAAAAGTGCTCATAAAGAGATGCTCAAAAGCATGCTCATGGAAACATCGTCGGGTCTGCCGTGATTTGTTTACAATGGGACTTCTGCTCCTGGGGCCCGTTCTTCGTACCTTGCTAAGTAAGTTAGCCGGATTTGAATGTTGACGATTTCGCGTGATCTTGGATCGTTCGGTTCTCCGAAGCTCATCTGGGACTTGCTGTCATAGCAACAGATCCGTAAGCGTAAACCTGCTCGGGAGCAGGTTTACTTTATGTAAACAGGATTAGATCGCGGCCTCTCAGGTATGTCCGCTGCAGTTATATGAAAGCAAGAGCGATATTTCGCCACTGTTTTACCATAAATAAATATTATCAATGTAACTAAAGATAATGCAGCATTTGATTCTTTTATTGATTTCATACAGATACATACAGGTCATTTCCGAAAAAAAGGGAAATGTACTATTAATCATTCTATTACATGTAGTAGATCATGTCAGATGTAATTCATATTTTAGAGTAGTAATAATAAATTACTACGTGCAATCAAGATGAGAGACCACGACTATAAAAGCGAAGGTGGATTTGGGAAGTCTGTCGCAGCCATGTCCTGTCCGTTTGAACGCGAGCAAGGAAGGTGCAAGATTGATAAGGAGAGTTTACAGAATTTAGCGTATATTGTGGGATAGACAGGATCCTTTAGCTCAGCGCGACGGTGTGCTCATAGAGAGATATCGATTCTCCCGTGAGGGTATTATTTACTTTCTTCCGCTCTCTCTCTCTCTCTCTCTTTTATATATATATATGTATATATATATATATATATATATATATACTTACTGTACTGTATATACTTACTCCCGACTTACTGTGCATGCTTCAGTCACCCCTTGCATGGGAACAGGTAAAAGTGATGGAGTGTTATGTCAAACTACACACAAAAAAACCCACAATGTCAATAAATGTCACAGTACAAAAATGGGTGTGACGAGGGGGTGCAGGACCACCACCTGTCTTTATTTGCTCTGCCCTTTTCTTGGTTGCTGTTATGAACAAACAAACAGATTATTCCAGGGTCTCTTGTCATAGACTAAAAGCAATATAAGTGATAAATATTACCATTCTGTGGAATATTCTTATATTTCACTTTTACTTTTTCCCATGTTCTAGTGGCTCTAATGTGAAAGAGGATATGATGTAATATAATATAATGTGGTATAATATAATATCACATGATATAATGTAATATCATGGATCACTTACGAGTTTAATTTGTCAGCAACTTTCTGCCAGCCCTCTCTCCTTGCTTTTGCAGCCTTTGCAGTGTTCCCCTGCGTTTTAATTAAACTCTGAAACTCCTGATATCCCTCAATCAAGAGTTCTTGGTCTGCTGCCGTGAAATACTGAGCGCGCTCCTTCGACATCTTCGCCGACCAATCACAGGGTTGCCGATCAATGTTTCTACTATCGATGCGTAGCCCCTTTTAAGCCACCCAGTGATCTCAGATTACTTCATCCAGCTATACTAATCGTCAACAACAGGTGTGTTCGGAGAACCAGATTAGCGAGCTCAAAGTTAGCGCGATGATTTGATCTTGGATGTGTCATTTGATCTTGGATGTAGTAAGCGAGGTACGAAGAACAGGCCCCCGTTCTTCGTACCTCGCTTACTACAGCGTGCAGAGATAACCAACCTGACTGAACATAACATTTAACCATCGTTACAATATGTATATATATATATATATATATATATATATATATATATATATATATATATATATATATATAGAGAGAGAGAGAGAGAGAGAGAGAGAGAGAGAGAGAGAGGAAGAAAGTAAATAATACCGTGACGGGAGAATCGATATCTCTCTATGAGCACACCGTCGCGCTGAGCTAAAGGATCCTGTCTATCCCGCAATATACGCTAAATTCTGTAAACTCTCCTTATCAATCTTGCACCTTCCTTGCTCGCGTACAAACGGACAGGACATGGCTGCGACAGACTTCCCAAATCCACCTTCGCTTTTATAGTCGTGGTCTCTCATCTTGATTGCACGTAGTAATTTACTATTACTACTCTAAAATATGAATTACATCTGACATGATCTACTACATGTAATAGAATGATTATAGTACATTTCCCTTTTTTTCGGAAATGACCTGTATGTATCTGTATGAAATCAATAAAAGAATCAAATACTGCATTATCTTTAGTTACATTGATAATATTTATTTATGGTAAAACAGTGGCGAAATATCGCTCTTGCTTTCATATAACTGCAGCGGACATACCTGAGTGGCCGCGATCTAATCCTGTTTACATAAAGTAAGCCTGCTCCCGAGCAGGTTTACGCTTACGGATCTGTTGCTATGACAGCAAGTCCCAGATGAGCTTCGGAGAACCGAACGATCCAAGATCACGCGAAATCGTCAACAATCAAATCCGGCTAACTTACTTAGCGAGGTACGAAGAACGGGCCCCTGGGGTTGAAAGTCTCGATAAATGCATGGCGTTTCGGCGGGTATACCGGCTTCCGCGAGTGTGACTCTTATTTTGAGCGATGAAAAAAATAATAGAATATAATTTTATTTTTATATTTCAACATCACAATAATCTTCCAATTTAGAACTACGAGTTAAAAAGAACTAACATAAATAAAATACACTTCAGCTAAATACTTCTAATTTATTTGCCCAAACCATGCGGAGCCGCACTTTAAGGACTAAAGAGCCGCAGGTTGCCGACCCCTGACCTAGGGCATGGGCTAACTGGTCTGACGGAATGTGACTATTAAAAACTATGACTTCGGTCTTTTTCTCGTTCAGTGTAAGAAAATTAATGTGATAACCACATTTTAATCTCATGGAGACAGTTGAAGAGAGGTTGCAAATGTAGTGAAGTACATTTTGGATAGGCTTTTATGTGATGTCCGCGAATGCAGCGCTAACATCCATGCCTTCCCAGGTGATAATTAGAGGCCTTATAAGAAACAGCTGTGCTTCATTACCACATGGAGGCATTTGGCATTCTTTCCCCGACCAAGGTGGCTGAGAGCGGCTGCAGGGGTGAAGCTGGCGTAGCTGTCAGTAGGACCGCGGCGGTGTCTTGGGGGATCTCTGGAGGCGGTGGATTGGCATAATCTGGATTGTGACTGGGTCGGAATGGCAAGTAGTAGTGGAGGGTTTTCTGATGATGAGGACATGGATGTTGATTGGCATAAAGTTGGATATAGTAGAAAGTAGTGATGGGCAGATGAAGCTTCATGAAGCACTGAAGCTTTTCATCCAGTTGGTTCACCCCAGCGCAAAGCTTCTTGAAGCTTCATTTGCTCTAGTAGGACATCTACTGGACGTAAAAATATTAGTTGGCATGAATTTGAAGAGTGTGGCATTTTGCACACAGCCTGTAAATGTCAACAACAAAAGGAGTGTGTAAAACATGTATATTGTAGTGATGGCAGTATACTGTGTATATTTATGCTGGCAGTATGGAAAATGATTATTTGGAAATGCTTAAAATGGAAATGATCATTTACTGTGAGGTGTGGTTGGGGTATGTATGGACAGTGGTTGTGCTTTTGTAACATTGAGCTATGGACAGCTACACACTGAGGCTTTGAGCCTCAGTCCTGCCTGTTCACATTTTATTCTGTAAAAACTAAATTTTCACTGCTTTAAGACCTTTTTAGTGGGGAGAACATAGCTAGGATTTAATGATTTAATTGATCTTTTAAATCCTTTGTCCTCCACAATGCTAAATGGCTGGGAGTCCTCAATCACCATGCTAACCAGGTCTTCATCTATTTGAGATTGTTCTCCTGAGGAAAGACGATAAAAACAAAGCACAAATATAAATATCACACACGTAACTTATTACAGTTGTATAATATTGTTATATCACTTAGTAACATTATGGCATGCTATATTATCATGGCATTTGATGGCTCACCAGGTCTTGCTCCACAATCGGTGTTCCCCTTATTCTCATGCAAAGCTCTGTAGTGCCTAAGCATGGATGAGGTGTTGTTGTTATATCCCAGCTCCCTGGCACATAGCAAACACTTCACCTTGTACAAAAGTAAAGACAGCTTAACATAAATTGTATTGCACCATCAGTATTATGAAAATACATCTTCTGTACAAATGTACATACCTTGTTGGGAGGAATAAGATCAAAATGTTCCCACACAGGGGAGGACATCCTCCTCTTCTTAGCTGGCTCCATTCTCTCCTGACTTTCTCTCCTCACTCTCCTAAACCTCCAAACTCTCTCCAAACTCTCACTAACCGCAGCTCTCCATCAAACACCCAAATTTTGAATGAAGTCTGAGGGGTTTATATCGCTATCATAGCTCGCGGCAAAGTTCGAACCACTTCCTGAACCAGTCACGTGGTACAGCCGGGCAGCGAGGCTTCGGACGTCATCATTTTCAGCTCCTCCCATAAATGAAGCAAGCCTAGATACGCGCATCGCGGAAACGCCCCCTCCATTACTCGACACAAGCTTCGAAGCCTCGATACAGAACGTCCCATCACTAGTAGAAAGGTAGGGGTTAGGAAGGACAAGTTGAAATCCACGCCAACAGGTAAGCGGGCAGTTGAAGAGGAAGATGCTAGGCATGATCAACGAAAGAAAGTATTGATGGAAGAATTTAAAGTGCTATTGAAATTCAAACCTGGGAATGAAATGGCGGGAGTGAGTCCAATTGTTCTGACAAATGGATTGAAGAAGGCGATCGGTGATGTTGAGCTAGCTAAGGTGCTCAGAGACGGGTGTTTGTTTGTTAAATGTAAAAATGCAGAACAAAGGAATAAAGCGCTTAAGTTGCAAACACTTTGTAAGAAGGAGATTGTGAACAGGAAGGTGGTTGGTGAGAGGAGAGGATGTAGAGGAGTGATTTCAGGTATTCCCATTGGGGAAAATCTGGAGGAGTTCAGGAAATTGATCAAAGGAGGGGAAGTCACTGGAATAAAAAGATTGCAAGCTGTTAGAAATGGGGGGAAGTGGATAGTCCGTCAGTACTGCTTGAGTTCCAAGGAAATAACTTGCCAGAGAGAGTTATGTTGGGGTACATGAGTTTTAGTGTCCGTGTTTATGTGACTCCTCCACTCAGGTGCTATAAATGTCAGAGGTTTGGTCACATAGCTAGTGTGTGTAAAGGAAGAGTACGGTGTGGAAGATGCGGAGGAGGACATATGTATGGTGAGTGTGCCAGTAGTCAGGTGAAGTGTTGCAACTGTGGGGGACCACATGCAGCAGCGTATGGTGGGTGCACAGTAAGGAAGAAGGCAGCAGAAGTTCAACAAATTCAAACAGAGGAGAGGATATCTTATGCAGAAGCTTTGAAGAGCGTAACAAACAAGGGCAGAAGACCTGATGAGGAGCAAGGAATAGGTGGTGGGAAAGGGATGGAGGAGAAAGGCAGGAATCTCGCTGAAGTCCAAATGGATAAACTTGTCTTGTTCTTGGCGTATGTCATTAATTGTACAGAACAAGCCAAAAAAAAGACAGAAAAGATCAAGATAATAGTAAAAGCAGCAGCGAAGTTTTTCAATATGAGGGATTTGTCTTGGGAAAAAATACATTCAGATCTTAGTCATGGAGAAGGTACATCAGACCCACAAGTTGTAACTTAATGCTTATTCTTCAATGGAACGCTAGGAGCCTAATTGCGAATGGGCAAGAACTGAAGGGCTTTATTTGTGCATTAAATTCAAAGCCAGATATTATATGTACAAGAAACATGGCTTAAACCATGTCTAGATTTTGTTATTCAAGGATATACAAGCATTCGCAAGGACAGGGTGGGTAAAAATGGAGGAGGGTGTGCAATGTTTGTTAGGAGTGGGATTACGTATAGTCAGCTAGACACTACAGTAGAGTTAGAGGTGATAGTTGTAGAAGTATGGTCTAGGGCAGGAAATATCAAAGTAATTAATTTTTATAATCCATGCAAAAAGTTGGAGAGGAGAGAACTGGAACTACTTTTAAGGGATTGGAGAGGGAAAATAGTTTGGTGTGGGGATTTTAATGCACACAGCACTTTATGGGGGCACCGTAGTGACATTAATGGGAAAGTGGTAGAAGATGTAGTTGAGAAGGATTTGGTGGTTTTAAATAATGGCTCTGGCACACAAGTACTGACAGGAAACTGCATGCTTTTGCAGAGAACAGGAAGCGTGCAGACAGAAAGTGAAACTAAGCAGAGTTGTTTTGATCGAAACTGTGTGTGACGTATAGCAAACCTATATATATACACGTATTTTGCTTGCTATGCTTTCAGAACTGGGGTACGTCTTCGTCTCTGCAGATCTCCATTTCCGGAAATGTAAATTAAAGATAATTTTTTTTTTTTTTTTTTTTTTTTATAAACTTGACCACTCTGAGTCGGAAGTCTTTCTCTGTCGGCAACAGAATTCAGAAAAAGAACGGAATTTAATAGGGTCAAGGTCATGTACAAACATTTTTTAAATTATGTATTATAATTTGTTTCAGCGCAAGAAAGTAGCTTAAAGGTAAACAACAAGCTATATGCTAATATTTTAGCAAGCTACCTTTTATAGTGCTGTAAGAAGTCAGCAACGGTTGATTCCATGCTAGCTTTTTTTAGACTTCTGGAGTTAACTGTTTCATTGTATTATTGCATACATTCTATACTTAAATATGTACCAACTGGGCTGTGTCACAGTAGTAATAACTGTCTTAAGTTATGCGAGTGAGTACAATGTGAAATATTTCAGTAAAAAGCTACAATGTTCTTAGTGATTTTGAATATTTTCACTTAGTCATCTCAGTGAACAGATTTTCTGAGAGTGGAGGAACAGCAGGGTTTGGCTAGTTACGTGCAGAGTAACATGTAACTGATGCTGCAGTTTTAGTAATATTATGTATGTATTTATTTTAAATGCATAAGTAAGCAGTGTTAAGTGTAGCAATTTAAAAGTAATGCATTACTGTTTCTAAATCAGGTAAAGACTTTACGGTTACTAGTTAAACTCTTGGGTTCAGTTACAGATGTTACATAAGGAGTTCTTTGATTTAATTGTGAGAATCAACCATTAGTAATGGCTCTAGTAATACACAAAAAAACAAAGGACAAATTAGGTATATTTCTTTCTTTTTAGGATACCATCACTATTGCTAACAGACCAATGCAAAACAATGCAGTAATGTGTAATACATTCAAGACAGTGAAAAACTCAATACTGCAAGCACAAAATGAAAATACAAAATGAGTACTTTGTCAGAGAATAGAGTAACTCATCAGGACTGCCCATGTATAAATCAACCAATGGTGACCTAAGGTGAACATTTGCAAATAATGACATGGAGTGACTGAAGAACAGAGTCATGATTGAAGTCAGTGAAAACATTAACTTTGTTAAAGAAGTAGGTCTTCCCAAGAATCAGTTTAGGGGAGCTGCAGCGATCATCTGTTTCCAGGATGTAAGGAAAAGGCAGAGCTTTCACTTTGGTCTTCATACCATGAACCTTCAGCACATTCCCAAACACAACGCTCTGCTGAGACACACTTTCCACAGTCCCAATGTAAACTAAACAAAGATACATAAAGTCATAGCATTACAAACCAAAACGTCAGCATTTATTTTGATGTTAAAAAAAGACTTACTTTTTTGGCAAAGATCTGTTTTGTTCAGATTATTCACAGATAGGACTTTGGATTCTGAAAACAACATTATACACATTATTGGTAAAATGCAGGATCTGGGCTGTGCCATCAAATTAAAATAACATCAAATGAAGTTCTACTGCACAGAAAGGACATCTAAGCAGACAAAACAAACCATTAATCATCTTTCTTCGACCCTGTCCTGGTTCATGGATTGATCTCAGCCTCCCAGCACAGCATGACCACAGGGCGGTGTTGTAATAGAGGTGACCACAGCATTTGAACCCTGTCTTGGCAGAGTAGATCACCTCTTTGTCCTCACTTGAGCAGCAAATGTCCTGGTAGTAAAAAGAGATGTTACTTAAGTTTCTAAAGACAGGTGTAATATTCCTTTTTGCTGAAGGTATTCTGACTGTCAGATATACACTAAATATTATTAGAGCCTGAGCACTAAAAGTGCTATCATGCTGAGACGAACAAAAAAGTCAGTGGAACCACTGATACAAATCCAACAGGAAGTCCGCCATTTTGCATTGAAGGTGACATTTTGGCTCTAATTTTGCCATTTCCAGGCCTTGTACTTTTGTGAACTCCTCCTTGAGATTTGACTGTATAAGCTTCATATTTGGTCAGTGTCAACTACACACCTGGGCAATGTTAAATTGCGGAGCTTTTGAGTTTTCGGACTAGGGTGTAGATGTGGCGCCACGACGAATTTCAATGAGTCGCCATGAAAATCTTATTGCCTCTCATTCTGTCATACATTGTCCAATCTGGACCAAATTGCGCACATATGATCAGGGTCCACCCCTGAACAAATTTCAACTGCAACATTTGACATCAGGGAGAGTGCCACCTAGTGGGAACAGGAAATGTCATGTTTTACAGTTTGGGGTACAGTATAGTGGTGCGTGACGTCTGCGACCTGAAATTTCTCCAGGAAAGCCTTAAGGAGTTGGTCTTGGGTTACAGTGAAAGGTGTTAGTTTTCGCAAAAGGGTGTGACCCCAGCAGCATGGCGAAAATTGATGTCTCGCCATGAAGAAACAAATTAGTGTAACTCAAAGAAATCCGATCTGATCAGTGCCAGACTTTACAGACATGATGATAGACCTGCTCTGAACAGATTGATATGCCCATTGTCAGGAATACGCAGAGCGCCACCTAGTGGGAACACGAAATGTCATGTATTATACTTTGACATACTTAATTTTACAGGTTCATCAGGTCCACCTCAAAAGCGGTAAATATTAACATCAGTCCCTCATGATGCTTCTGAGAGAAAATTGTGAGTTTAAACTGAACGGCACACCCTGGTGGCAAGGCGGTTCACCATGAAAGATGAAGTGGCTTTTCAGTGGCTTGGAAAGTTTAAAAACTCTTGAAATTTGGCCCACACCTCCAGTGTGATGAAGGCTTTCTTGATATCTGATCATTTTTCATGGAAAATTGCATCATCATAATAATAATAATAATAATAATAATAATAATAATAATAATTAATAATTAATAATAATAATAATAATGCATTGGATTTATATAGCGCTTTTCAAGGCACCCAAAGCGCTTTACAATGACATTATTCATTCACACTCACATTCACACACTGGTGGAGGCAAGCTACGGTTGTAGCCACAGCTGCCCTGGGGCAGACTGACAGAAGCAAGGCTGCCATATCGCGCCATCGGCCCCTCTGGCTCCACAGCGCCCCCTGCAAAATTTTAAAACATCAGCCCCTGCTCTGTGTTTCATCTATAAGTCTGAAACCTGGTAAGCTTATGTTAGATATCAAGATGGACAAAAAAGTCTCAAAGAGCAATATCCCAAATCCTACAGGAAGTCAGCCATTTTAAAATTAAAGTGTAATTTTGGCTACATTTTCTCCTCTTTTCAGGCCTCGTACTTTGACGAACTCCTCCTCGGGATTTCATCAAAATGACGTGATCTCCGGTGCATGGAATCTAAAGACCTTTGTGATGGTAAATTGCGAAGCTTTTTACGTTTAGGGAAACGGGGTGGTCATGGCGGCACGTGGAGTTTCAATCACTCGCCAAAGAGCAGTAATCTGCTGTCACTCAAAAACACAATGTCCAAACTCTCCCAAGGTCGGGAGTCGAGCTCGGTAATGGTTAGAGCGCCACCTAGTGGGACGACTATAATCATCATTGAACAGGATGAAATTTTAGCTGGTGGTTCTACGCATGAATTCCATCAATGTGACATCAGATCAGACATGATGGGTGTAGGTGTTGGGCGTGGCTCGACGCGCCAGGGTGCGAGGGCCCTCATAACACTGCGTGCAGCTTTAATTGTTATTGTTATTGTTAATTTATTTCAAACATGTAAACAATATACTGGTACATTTAGTAAAGAAACTAAGAGAGAAAAAGATACTATAGTATAATATAATACTATACCAAAGTAAATACATTTCAATATTGCTACCAATCTGATATATCGCTAAATATTAATGTTTTAGTATTAGTTTCACTGGGGCCTTGGCGGCAACTGCATAGTTTGGCTTGCAAAGCCTAATAATGATGGTTTGGTTATCCATCCATCCATCCATCCTCATCCGCTTTATCCGAGATCGGGTCGCGGGGGCAGCAGCCTAAGCAGAGAAGCCCAGACCTCCCTCTCCCCAGCCACCTCCTCCAGCTCATCCGGGGGAACACCAAGGCGTTCCCAGGCCAGCCGAGAGATGTAATCTCTCCAGCGCGTCCTGGGTCTGCCCCGGGGCCTCCTCCCGGTGGGACATGCCCGGAACACCTCACCCAGGAGGCGCCCAGGGGGCATCCTTGTCAGATGCCCGAACCACCTCAACTGGCTCCTTTCGATGTGGAGGAGCACCGGCTCTACTCTGAGCCCCTCCCGGATAGCCGAACCTCTCACCCTATCTCTAAGGGAGAGGCCAGCCACCCTTCGGAGGAAGCTCATTTCTGTCGCTTGTATCCGCGATCTCGTTCTTTCGGTCACTACCCACAGCTCGTGGCCATAGGTGAGGGTCGGGACGTAGATCGACCGGTAAATTGAGAGCTTCGCTTTTACACTCAGCTCCCTCTTCACCACGACGGACCGGTGCAGCGTCCGCATCACTGCAGCCGCAGCACCAATCCGTCTGTCGATCTCCGGCTCCCTTCTCCCATCACTCGCGAACAAGACCCCGAGATACTTAAACTCCTCCACTTGGGGCAGGAACTCATCCCCGACCCGGAGTGGGCACTCCACCCTTTTCCGGCTGAGAACCATGGCCTCCGATTTGGAGGTGCTGATCCTCATTCCCGCTGCTTCACACTCGGCTGCGAACCGTTCCAGTGCGAGCTGGAGGCCCTCACCCGATGAAGCCAACAGAACCACATCATCCGCAAAAAGCAGAGATGAGATTCTGAGGCCACCGAAGACAACAATTAAATATAAATTGTTGTGTTTAGGTTCAGACTGAAGATCCTCCTCCTTTTTTGAAATGATTTTTAAAGAATTCTTTGGACTGACTTTTATAAAGTACAGTAATCTTCTCCTGGATGCATTTATCAACTCTGTGTGACACCGGAGTCGTTTGGTACCGGGCCATGAGAGTTGAGGCTCGGGTGTGAAATTTATTATTTTCATGTTTTTTATAGGTTTTTATCGTAATGTTTTTTATTATTTTTATCATTAACTCGGTTTAGGAGTGTTCAGCTCCAAGATCCTGGTTCCCACCAGGTTTCCCTTCTGTGTAACCAGCGGGGCCTGTAAGCGCAGACCCAACAATTACATTCTAGATTTAATGCTCAACTGGTTAATAAGAGCTGTCACAAGTTAGAAAGGAAATTCAAAATGCTTTTGGAGAAAAAAAGAAAAGAAAAAACAGTGTCAAAATTAATGGGACCATAATTTCTGAAACTAGGGTGGCCTATAATGCTGCTTTCACCTTGCAGCTCTATTATGTCATTCACTAGTTGGGACTGCAATCTCAAATATGATAGAGAAAGCAGATGGAGAAAGCAAAGATCATGGCCTGAGAATGCAGTACAGAGAACGGCTCAGTGACGGATTCTCAGTGGCTCCTGAACCTCACAGATCCCCTGATAATGATGAGAGGGTGTGAAAAACTGAGAAAGACGGATGGACGGTGGGGCATGGAAATGAGAACAAACAAGCATGTGAGGCATTTATAGAGATATAACCTGAAGTGGAGTGTTTGATGTGTCGTCCTGCCCCTGAAATTCATATAGTTTATCTCAAATAAGTTCTCATGGCATGAATAATAGGATGCACGAAAAATGGTTAGATAACATCATTATTATATTATATAAATCATTATTGATAAACTACCTGTGGCTTTTGCAGAGTGGATCCGCAGCACTGCGCGTCCCCTCCATGCTTATCTAATGATGTCAGATTGTACAGACTTCCTGCACAGCACTTCATTTGTGGGTCTTTAATGTTGTAGGCTTTGACCCCACAGCAGTGAATGTTTTCTGATTTGGGATGTCTGGGAGGAAAACAGAGGGAGCAATTAATATCAAATGAAGCTTATGCAGAAGTTCAATAAGGAAGATATGTAATTTCAAGATCTGTCTGGTTTCCTGGGTGTTTGCCTGCTAGTCAGTTCTTTACATGACTTCCAATTTCCCACGCTGTCAAATTCAATACTGACATCGTTACACTAGTCCAGTGCTCTTCTTATCTGCCTTCTTTGAGCCAATCAGACTCCACCCTGTGTGCTTTAAATCTGTGGGCTTTTCCATCATTTTCCTTTCCAGGAACCCATCTCTGTCTCCCTCAAGTCACCTAAAGCTCTGTCCAAGCCTCTATCTTCACCACAGTTCCATTCCATTCTGCCTTCATGTGTCATCAGAGACTAATCAAAAGGATCAATTAATTTCTGTAGCTCAATAAATCATATTCAAGTCCTCTGAATGATCATTCCTCATTGAAATAAGGAGAGCAAGATAAGTTTGTAAGAGTGTAGGAATGTTTAGCTTATTTTAGAGTTTAGAAATGTGTTAAGATAGAATGTAGAATTATTGTGAGACACTGACACTGCCCTGGATATAAATAAAGGCCTGACTGTGTCATGAACTTAGGAGTAGATCTTAGGAGACCCTCCCCCAATTGAACTGTGAAAGTAAGACAAAGAGGAGTTAATGCTGAGTGGAAATTCCCCAGAGGATACCTGTGTGGGGGTCTCAACATTTGTAACTTGATAACTGTGATCTGGAAGGGAGACAGGGTTTTTATGACCCCTAGGGAGTCACGTACCAGAGACACACACAGTGCTTAAACTGTTACACTCACACATCCACATGCACACTCACTCACGTGCTCGTGCACATAGACACAGACACAGAGTTTGGACCACACCATGGGGGTTTTATGATGCGACCGCTTCTATAAAGCTGGCTGGAACGAACAAAGGGGGGAAGATTGTTTCAGAGGGACACCGGCCTCGTCTTCCCTTCTAGGCATGCTTAAAGAATAAAGAATGAGTAAAGATGAAGATGAATAAAGATTTTGTAAAAATGACTACTGGGTCCAGTGCATCTCTGGAGGCCCGAGGAATGAAAAAGAACCGGGGTAAAACTGATTTCCCAACAGTTTTGGTGCCGAAAACCCGGGATTCGCTCGAGGCCCAGAGAGGAATTGGCAGAGCTGAGATCGTGAAACGAGGTGAACAGAGAGCTAGCTCACATGATTAAAAGGTAAGCACAACCTATTTATTTTCGAACCGTGCATATTTTTTAAAGCCTAAGTTATCTGTTCGCTAACTTGAGCGTATCTCAGTGTAAATTCACTCAGTAGCATAAAGGGGCGGCACGACTAAAGCAAGAGACTTTTGCTAAGAACCCAGGTTGATGTTTAGCGTGCTGCCCAGTGCGACTAAAGCAAGAGACTTTTGCTAAGAACTCAGGTTGATGTTTAGCGAACTGATGAGAGCGACTAAAGCAAGAGACTTTTGTTAAGAACTTCAGGTTGATGTTTAGCGCCCCGTAAGAAAATCTCAGTGCGTTAAAGCAGGAGACGCTTGTTACGGATTAGTAGAATCGGTGTTTCATCCGTTTTAGTTATTAGGAAAAAAGTGGCGGTGTTGTGATCCGTCCTCGTGCGTTAAAGCAGGAAACGTGTGTTACTATTAGTTAGAAAACGGGGTTTAAGGCCTTGTCGCAGCTGAGAGCTGTGTGCTCCGAGTTTGGCAACTCCACCCACGGTCGGACGCGTCCGTGGGATTTGCTGGGGTGGTGACCTGGGCACCGGGGGCGCCTTAAATAACTAAAGCTAGGTGTTGGATCCTACTCGCGGTTGATAACCTGCATGAGAGTGGGGGCAAGTTGCTTCGTTAGTTGCTTCGTTAGTTAGAGTATGACTGCTTGGCTCAGCCCGCTGACTGCAGCGTGTGTAGACTGCGTAGTGTGTATGAAAGCGCCGTTAGAGTCGGCGTCTCGTTTGAAGTACGGGAGTCAATTAAAGTAACAAAAAGAATTCGAGTCTAAAAGTGTGTGTTTGGGGAAATGTGTGAGTGTGTGTGAACTAAGAGATTTGAGTTTAAGATTGTGTTTTTGTGCTGTATGTGGACGGGAGGCCGTGCCACTGATTGTTGTGTATTCTGAGTTTATTGGGGATTGAATTTGACTGTGTTTTGAGACAAAAGAGAAATCGCGGTTAAAGGCTGCGATCTGAAGATCGTGAGTTTATAATTTTGTTTTTGTTGAGTTCTAAAAAGACCATATCCACTCTTTGTGCTGATCAGGGTGTTGTCCTGAATCACAGCAGAGAAGGTGTCTTGCAGAAAGTTTGAATGGGACTGCGAGAAGCATGAGGTGTGTGTGAGCCAGCCTCGAGGGGCGGGTTCACAGGTGGAACAAAGGAGGAGTAAAGTGTGTGTGTGTGTATGAGAGAGAAAGAAAGGTGGGGGCGAGTGACCAGGCTCTGAGTGTGTGTGAATTCCTTGATGACAAAAGAGGGAGAAAAAAAGTACATTAGTTGATTGTCTGTGAAATAATAAGAGTTAAAAAATAAACGTGATCAAATAGGAGAAAGTGAACTAAAATAAAGAAAGAAAAACTAAACAGTGGATTAGTGTTAAGTTAATGATAAATAAATTGATCAAATTAATAGTGACATTTAAAGCTGACCAAGTACCCAAGGATGGATGGAGAATTTGATTGCTGACTGTATGAGAGCTGTTGGGGTGAAAGGAAAATGAGCTTGGAGGAGTGAGTTTACAGGTTAATGTGTGGGTGTTTAAAAAAAAAAACAAGAGAAAGAAAATAAAGAAAAAAAAGAAAAGAAAAGTGTGTAAGTGTGAGTGGGAAATTGTCTCCAACTGGGGGAAGCAGTGACACTACAGGTCACCTTCTTCCCCTGCTGGACACAAAAGAAAACATAATTTGGAGTATTGTGGGTGAAAATAATTAACAACAACAAGAAGATTTTTTGTGTTTGCGGTTAAGAACAAATAAGAATGTTATTTTTGGGGTTTAAAGTCAGTAGAGTTCAAAACAAAATAAGCGGAGATGTGTTGCTTTAGGAGTGATGAAAACATATGCAGTCACAGTGAATAATGAAAGTCTCAGTCTGTCGATTACAGGTGGGGAACGGACCTGGATCAATTCTCCACGGGCAGCAGTCGGAAGAAAATTGTAGGTTAAGATCATTAGAAACAAAAAAATAGAAACACCCAGCCAGAATTTTTTGGCTGAATTGTTTTGCAGCTTCCTGTCCTCATCCTGAAAAAGCAAGCTCCAAGGAAGCTAATCTCTCCCTGAAGACACAGAGTGCAGTTCCAGAAGCACAAGCATGAACATCAACAGTGGACAACAGTCCAAGAGACAATACCAGAGACCTGAGCAGAGAGGTCCAGCAGCACTCTGGGCAAACGGCATCAGAAAGAGAAGATCCATCATCTTGATTGGATGAATGGAGATGCGTTTCCAGCAAGCTGCGAGTTCACTGTGTGTGAAGGACTTTTGAGAAGATTGTTGGAGTTTGACACTTGCCATGTTTGGAGCAAGATGGCAATGAAAGAGACAGTGGGAGCAAACACGGGACAAAGCTGATGAGAACTGACTGCCATTGGACTGCAAAGTGGGAGAGAAGAAAGGAGGAGGTGAGGACAGATGAAGGCTGTTTTACTGTGGGGAATCAAATTGGGTTAAGGAATCCAGGGAGACAAGCGACTGCCTTGAAGTGGAGAATTGACAAAGTGTCCAGACCACCACAAAAGGGGGAGGAAGACAAGCACTGAGGTATGCAAGTTTACTGTTAGAGAAAAGGAAAGGCAACACCACACATGCACATAATGTGTACTAGAGGTAGCACACAATCATACATAAAGTGTTACACATCAAAAGAGGATATTTGTAGAAGGGGTTAATAACACACAGCGTGGTTGCCGAGGGTAACCTGCAAGCATTTGGGGTTTAGCTGTGCCTGACTATGACAGAGATTTTCATTTAGATGTTTCTGAAACAAAATTTGGAGTGAACGGAGTTTTGTTTCAGAAAAAAGGGGGAAGGTACATAAAAGGACACACAGAAATAGAAAATGTCTTAACCCGACTAACACACACACGCAATGAAGCTCATTAGGATCAAACACAATTTTAAGTAGGCAATACTGTTACCATCATCCTGTCTGGTTTATTGAGTGGGTTGAGAAGTGATACATAGACGACTGAATTAGTATTATTTTGGGGAACATGATAACAGGGGTGAACAGAATCCTGCAGCCAGAGTTTAAATGAATAAAACTAGCAGATTTGTTTTGTTTTTGTTTTGTTTTGTTTCTGATGTATGGGGAAGGTTTTAACATGGCACCAAGTTTTAGATTTGGTGTGTTTTCACCCATTAGAAAAAGAATATTCTGGGACAAGTCCTAGGACCGGGCTTCTGTATTTTTATTTACTTTTGTTTTTACTTTTGTTTTTCAGTTTTATCTGTTATTTTTATTTTATTTTTTGTTTTTGAACAGTGCACTGATTTCTGTTTGTGAATTTCTTTTCTTTAAGCAGATTCGCACGACGGGAATTAAAAGCGCTATACGACACGTCGAGAAAACTGTTGCAAGTGAGTTTCTCCAAAATTACAATGGGCTCTGGAGAAAGCCGCTTATTTGGGACAATTAGAAAATGAGAGTCCCTGCCCAAAAAGGATTCAGCGAGGTAATCTAATCTAAAGTCTTCTTTTTTGAAATGACGTCATTTTGCTGAGTGTGGAAATGAAAATGCGACGATAATTTCCACTATCAGCAAAGAAAGAATGAATGAATGACTGAGTGGAAGAGAAAAAAAAAACTGACTGACTGGTAAAAGCTGATCAAAGCTGACAAGACTTGACCACTACTCAAGGTCCTGTCCTTTTGTCCTGTCCACCCAGACAGGACAAAAGGGTGGATGAATTTATGTGTGTTTCTTTTTACAGGAGCAGGAAGATGACAGCAGCATCCTAGAATGCGCGACGATTTAACCTTTTAAATGCCACTTTCTGTGTTTCTGAATCTATCAGGGGTGTGTTATTCATGGGCTTGTGCGCAGCGTTAACATTTACATTTCTTTTCTACAGCAGAGAGTTAATCATGTGTTTGATTATGTGAGTTACAGCAGGACACACTAATGGTTAATGTTCTTTCTACTACAGGATTACTGGGTTTATGAGTGAAGGGAACTGTGTTTACAGGCTATATGTTGATTATGCGATTACATTGTGTTGTTGGGAAAATGTTGAATATTACAGGGGAGAAGTGAAAATAGTGTGAAACCCATCCTGTGTTGAAACCAGTGTCATTCCTTTTACAGCAGGCTTAACCTTATGACCTTTTACAGCACCTCTGGAACCTGTCGACCTGTGCCTGACCACCAGGATTGTCCATGTGTGTGTTGTTAATGTTTGTTTTTCTAAGAGTGTTTGTAAAGGATTCGGCAGAAAACAGACAAGTGACATGAGAAAACAAATAAGAGATGCAGTGTTTATGGAATAGTTGAATATGGGCTCATTAGCTGGCCACTACTGAGCTCATAGTAAGTGGCGTGACATTGCTTAAGGAAAGTCACCGATTAAATTGTGGAATAAATTGGGATGATTCATGATTTGGGACAAATTATGGTAATAATAGTGATTTAATGATTTGAGAAAATCTGCACATGATACTTGTCTTTTATGCTGAATACTTTATTATTCTTATGATCTATAGTCGGTTGAAAATGTGAAGTTTGATTTAACAGATTTGTCTTCCAGGATACAGGCTCCAGGTGGAGCTGGGACTTAAATAAGCTAAACATGTAACTGCCGACTAATGTTTTTACACAGGGTTACAGGCTGGAGTATGGCTGCTCCAACTGGGAAACCCTGGAGATTGTTTTAGAGAGAATGTGCAACATTCTTGTACATGTCTCATTGGGGAGTTGAAACATGGTGAAAGCCATGTGGCAAGAGGAGTGTCGATTTTTAATCTGTAGATGTCATGAGGTGCCATGGCGAGAAGGAGTGGCTGAGGGGATTGTCCACAAGATGGGAGCTGAGGCCAGGAGAGAGTCTTCAGGAGGATCAGAGATCACCTTCAGCACAGCAAACATCGCGCAGGAGATCGTCATGAGGAGACTCTGCACAGCAAAATCTTAAATAAAATGAAAGAGTGTCGACGTTGACGTTGAGGAAGACAACTAAGGTGTACGACGTGCTCTGCCTTAAAATCTTCAGCAGCGTTGGAACGTGAGAATCGAGGGATGGAGAGAGCGTGCCAAGCTCCAAGAGTGACAGCGCAGAGGAAGTCCAGCGATGGAATTGTGATTCTGTGAACAGCACAAATGATTTGATGCACTGCAGAGAAGTCTTCTGCGTGGGAGAAGATGTAAACAGACAAGCCTTTCATCTACATTTACATCAGGTCAACTTCTCTAGGCTGGTTAAGGGGAAATTGGAGAGAAACGGTAGTGTTAGGTGTGATAACTGTTGTTATTGTAACTGTGATTTTTCTTCTAAGTGAATTGCCCATAGACAGACCCGAATCCACTCCGGCGACTCCACCATCACAGGCCACGGCGAAGCAAACCAAACGCAGTGAAACAGGTAAATCAGATGAGTGTTTTGATTATTATGGCGGTATAGAGTTGGACCACGTTAAAGGGTCCACTACCTCGTATACATTTGATCTTTGTGGTGTCATTAAATGTAAGGGCTTAAACAGTTCATGGCGGGGATATGATGTCTGGGTAGTATTCTGGCACGTGGCGCCCGTACAAGGACACCATGTGGCAGAAGCTTGGGTTTCAGCGGGACTTCTCAACTGGGAAGAACCCGTTGACCCTCTCACTGAACCGCTGGTATGACACAATGTCCTGAGACTGGCTAACCTTACCAGGGACGCAGTTGAGGGGCTTGCTGAACAGTTGGGTCCCACATCTTTGATGGCAGTACAAAATCGGATGGCGTTAGATATGTTGTTGGGAGAAAAAGGGTGCGTTTGCGCGATGTTTGGGGATATGTATTGTACTTTTATTCCAAATAACACAGTTCCCGACTGCTCTGTGACCCGAGCACTGGAAGGCCTGAGGATGTTGTCCACCACAATGTATGAGCATTCAGGAGTGGATAACCCGTGGGAAGCGTGGATGACCTCATTCTCTGGGCAATGGAAAGGTTTCATTATGTCAATTATGGTTTCTTTGTCTGTTTTTACTGCAATATTAGCAACAAGTGGGTGTCGTTGTGTGCCTTGTATCAGAGCTTTGTTCGTAAGACTCATGAATCATGCTGTGGGAGAATGTGATACAAAGTCCAATACCATGATGCCACTTTTGGGAAATGGGGAGTCACAGTATGAAAACATTATGGTGAAAGAGTTAGTGTAGTTTTATCTGCCTTAGGGCAGATAAAAAGGGGGGTTTGTAGGAATGTTTAGCTTATTTTAGAGTTTAGAAATGTGTTAAGATAGAATGTAGAATTATTGTGAGACACTGACACTGCCCTGGATATAAATAAAGGCCTGACTGTGTCATGAACTTAGGAGTAGATCTTAGGAGACCCTCCCCCAATTGAACTGTGAAAGTAAGACAAAGAGGAGTTAATGCTGAGTGGAAATTCCCCAGAGGATACCTGTGTGGGGGTCTCAACATTTGTAACTTGATAACTGTGGTCTGGAAGGGAGACAGGGTTTTTATGACGCCCTAGGGAGTCACGTACCAGAGACACACACAGTGCTTAAACTGTTACACTCACACATCCACATGCACACTCACTCACGTGCTCGTGCACATAGACACAGAGTTTGGACCACACCATGGGGGTTTTATGATGCGGCCGCTTCTATAAAGCTGGCTGGAACGAACAAAGGGGGGAAGATTGTTTCAGAGGGACACCGGCCTCGTCTTCCCTTCTAGGCATGCTTAAAGAATAAAGAATGAGTAAAGAATAAAGAATAAGTAAAGATGAATGAAGATGAGTAAAGATGAAGATGAATAAAGATTTTGTAAAAATGACTACTGGGTCCGGTGCATCTCTGGAGGCCCGAGGAATGAAAAAGAACCCGGGTAAAACTGATTTCCCAACAAGAGGCTGAGTGAGACATGTCCTTATGTATATTGTTGGATGTCAGCCTGGAAGATATTTTTCCACTTCTTCAACACAGTTATTACACAGGCTGTACACTGAAAGCAGAGAATCAGAACTGCAGCTTCAGCTCTCAGTGTTCACACAGAATACATTCATACCCAGCGCTGCTGTCATCACACATTCTGACAGACACTGCAGTTGAAAATAGGCTTAATGACAGCATTCAGGATACAACCAGCTCCACCGATACTAAAACTGAGACCGAAAGGAAAATAGCTGCCACAAACGTTTTCAGGCCATACGATATCCGGACTACTGAATGATGCAAACACACTACAAACTTGAACCCATACGGCACCAAACCCAGTCAGAAACCACATGGACTGAGACAGACACATTCTTTATCACATTAGACCAGAGCACAACGGTGCCAGAAAGTAAGCAAAGGCGGGACTGTTTTGGGCACAGCTGGAATTTCTATGAAGAAAAGCCAATCTACTGGAATGCAAGACATTTGCCACGCCTCTCCCTTCTGGGTTTCCCCTCAACCAGCACAAGATGCATATAAACATTAACTCCCCACTGACCTGAAATCAAACACTGTTGCATACCAAGCTGATGAATAAGGAATGGAAAAAACCCCATCCCTTTTCACTAGATTTCTTCAGCAACACACACACACACACACACACACAAAAAATCACCTGTGTCCATTGCAGCAAATCTCAACATCAGGCCGGTAAATTTCTGTCCCACAGCAGTGTTGTCCTGGGCTGCCATGAAACTGAGAACAACATATGGTCCCTTTAGCCGGATTGTAAGGAATACCCGTGCCAGAACATTCCTCTCCATCGTCTCTGTCCTCATACAAGGTGTTATTACAACAGAGAACTCTGCGTTGTCCCGAGCCATATGGCGTCTCTCCACAGCACTTGAAGAATCAGAGATAATACAGTAAATTGTTCAGAAATGCAGCTCAGAAACCTAGCTCTGCCATTTATATGTATATGTAATAATGTATGTTATGGACAATTTTAAAAAAAGGTTAAAGATGAAAGTCAGGAATATTGAAAAAGAAACTTGCAACAAGTCTACATTTAAACTACATTTACATTGTGCAATTTAAGGTCATTTTATGTACTATTCTGCATAAAATGTGTCTAGGCTGTTTTAATCTTACCAGACTTTTGACCCTTTTGCATTAGTAGTAGCGAATACTGAGGCCGTTCGATGAGTTTTAGACAGATCGAAAAACACCCTCAGTTATTGTATAAAAGGAGCGGGGTGGGGCTCTGAGCTCTCTCAAAAAGCGTCAGTAAAGCAGTATTTTTTCCTAGAATCTCTCTTTTCCAATGCTGTCAGCTCTCTACATCCTAATGTGTGTTGCGTAGAATTTAATGTGGAAATGTGTTGTCCATCATTTTACCCATTAACAATCTTATTAAAATCCTTCCAAAGTTTTCCTAATATTTATTAATTTTTTTATTTGAAAGAAAACGTTGCTTTAAGTCTATCACTGTCATTAGAAAAGGAATTTTTTTTCCCAGAGACACAAATTAAAACTTTTGACCGGTCTAGTATAACTAAACACTCAGCCAACAAATGAGGCCCAGAGACAGAAAAACAAAAAAAGACAAGGAAAAACAATTCAATTATTACCTGATCCATCCAAGGCTTCCACGTAGACATACATCCATCACAGCAGACTTGTATGTGTGGATTATATACAGTGGGTGTTGCCTTGCTTTGACCTAAACAGAGAGGTGTGAGGGTTGGAAGGGTGGAGAGAGGATTCAGTTACATCTGGAAAGACATAACAGGAAAAAGTAGGATCTGAGAGAGGAGAGAGAGAGATCATGGAAAATGTTTGAGAAAATATGCACTCAAATTAGTTTGGGTGTTCCCTTGCAACTATAGTTTCACGTTATTTTCCCAAATATAAAACTGTCATGTTCCATGGGAGTGTCTGGGATTCTCCAGCCGGTGTTGGTGGGTTTCCGGGGTCTTTCACCATTAGTGACTCTCTGTGATTAATTATTCTCTGCCAGTGGCTCTCAGTCCGCTCTCAGCTGGTGCATATTCATGTTTACCTGACTCTTCTTCTGCTGTGTAAATAAAATCTTGTGAAACGTTAAGTCGGGTTGGAGTCTGCATTTGGGTCCATATCTTGCATGAACTTCTGGTTCATGACACAAAACCCTCTTTAATGCACACAGTTAACTAAAAATGAGCATATAGGATTTTACAAATGCAAATAGAAGACAAGATGGTATTTCTTTGGCTACGTTCACACTGCAGGCGAAAGCGCATCAAATCCGACTTTTTTGACCCTATGTGACCCATATCCGATCATGGTATGACAGTTTGAACAGCACAAATCCGATATTTTCAAATCCGACCTAGGTCACTTTCGTATGTGGAACTGAATCCGATACATATCTGTTGTTTTAGAAAGCGACTGCTGTTTGACTGGTCATGTCGCATTAAATCCGTCTTTTACGTCACTGACACAAGACAATTATCAGCGCCGGAGAAGACAAACGAGAAAGCATGGCGGCGGAAACTGGAGACGGGCGAGTCAATGGACAGAAACTGAGGTTTTGGACTTGATTAGCATATGGGGAGACAATTTTATTCAAGCTAAACGACTCCATGTCAGAATATACCTCTGCACGAAGGTAGCAACAAACAAGGCCATTGTGAAAGCACGGGCTCTCTTTTTTGTCAGTGTCCTTCTTTCTCTAATTAATTTGTCAAAATTCTGTTGGTTACGACTGTGCGGAAATTGATAGACTGCTGCAACAACACCTACTAGCTCTGTAGCCGCCAGTTTTACTTCCGTAAACAGAGCATGTTGTGTGTGACGTCTTCTTTTGCGCACGCGGAACGTTTTTAGGGCCGTGAATCGTTCGCACTAGAGCGCGTTTGCTGTCACATTTTATTTGTAGTGTGAACAACCAGACAAAAAAAAAAATTGGATTTGCTCAAAAAATCGGAATTGAGCATTAAGGCCTGCAGTGTGAACATAGCCTTTGTTTCATCATTTGATAAACTGCCAAGGCATTATTCTCAGTTTTAGAAAGAGTTAGTTTAGTATTTTATAGTATATAAAATTATATCACTAGGGGCATGTTTTTATGTCTTTACACTTTATTACTTGAAGAGTTTTCCACAGTGAGCTAACATCACAAGAACAATTGGCACAATGTGCTCTGTAGGGGAAATTTATGCTGAAAGCAACTCTTTGTTTTTACACCGGTAGAGCAAAATAAACTGCTCACTAAGTTCTAACTGCTTTGTTGGAGTTTGGGCTGTGATGCAGTTCTACTTTTTCTTCCAAAAGCTAAAAAGTTAGAACCACAGGGTTATGTAATGTTCATGTAATAGTAACCGACACGACAGCTGCAAAACCAAAACAAACAGACAGTGATACCTGAGGTGCAGAACCAGTGAGGCTTTTGGTTTCTTTCACAGCAGTGGTGCTCTTTTGGATTGTAGCATGTTGACCCACAGAGATGTGTGTTTGGTTCAGTGCTGCGGATATACAAAAACAGGTCAAAATAAACAAAAACACAAAAACAGTCAACATCGCATAAATACTATGCTGTGTTTTCAAAGCCTCTCACAGGTATACACAAGGTGTCATGTGGCATTTATGCCATTGTCACTGTCCCAGTGTTTTTAAGTTTTATTCGTTGAATTATGGTCTGTTCTGTTCCTGTGCCTCACCTCGCCTCGTCTCATGTTTCCATGTCTAAGTGTCGAATCTGCGTCTTCGTGTCTCTCTTGTATTTCCTGTTTTACTTTGACAGTCTGTGTCTTGTGTCAGTGTCTTCAGTTTTGCTCTCCTCCCCATCTCATCATGTCTGATTAATCCCAGCTGTGTTCTCACCTGTTCCCCATCCTCTCGTTTTCCTGCTTGTGTATATTTAGGGTGTATTTACCTCTGTTCCTCGTCAGATTGTCTGTTCATCATTCTGTTCTTCATCCCGTGTTTCTTCCTCTATGTTTCCATGCTTCAGGTTCCTAATTCTCGGTTGTCAAGTTTTGCTTTGTTCTTCATGTTCTTTAGTTTAGCTGTTTCCAGTTTAGCTTTTGTTAGTGTTCTCAATTCCCCCTTGCTTTTTGTTTATAGTGTTGTTGTGCAGCCCAAATAAAGGATTGCATTTGTTATCCTCCACCTATCTCTCAGTTGTCTGCGTTTGGGTCCACTCCTCATTCTCTCCGCATGATTTGCGCCATGATGCAGCATGTTTATTCTTCATGTATGGAAGCTTATAAAGGCTGTTCTAAGAATAACTTTTAAACTTGCAGGAAATTGCAAAGATGATTAGGTTTTAGGTTAAAAAACAAGTAGTTTCAGTGCCTACAAGTGCTTAAATTCCTAACCACTGAAAATTGCCTAATAAGCAGATTAAAGCCATTTTTAATATTAAAGCATGAATTCATAAATGTCATAAATATGAAATATCATTGTTTACAAAATAAAGCTGTGATATGCTGGTGACCTGTTGGTTGATGTCTGAGATGCGCTCCATCGACCCCGCAACCCCAGATACACTACCAGTCAAAAGTTTGGACACACCTTGTCATTTAAGGTTTTTTCTTTATTTTCATGACTAGTTACATTGTAGATTCTCACTGAAGGTATCCAACTTTGAATCAACACATATGGAATTATATAGTAAACAAAAAACTGTGAAATAACTCAAAACATGTTTTATATTTTAGATTCTTCAAAATAGCCACCCTTTACTTTGATTACTGCTTTGCACACTCATTGCAATATTTCAATGAGCTTCATGAAGTAGTCACCTGAAATGGTTTTCCAACAGTCTTGACAGTTCCCAAAGATGCTAAGCACTTGTTTGCCCTTTTTCCTTCACTCTGAGGTTTATCTCATCCCAAACCATCTCGACTGGGTTTAGGTCAGGTGATTGTGGAGGCCTGGCCATCTGTTGCAGCACTCCGTCACTCTCCTTGGTCAAATAGCTCTTACACAGCATGGAGGTGTGTTTGGAGTCATTGTCCTGTTAAAAATTAAATGATGGTCCAACTAAACGCAAACCAGATGGGAAGGGATGTCGCTGCAGGATGCTGTGGTAGCTATGCTGGCTCAGTGTGCCTTCAATTATGAATAAATCCTCGACAGTGTCACCAGCAAAGCACCCCCACACAATCACACCTCCTCCTCCATGCTTCACGGTGGAGCCTTTGACCTGTTCTGCACCGTGCAAAGACATGGCGAGTGGAACCAAAGATCTCAAATTTAGACTCATCAAACAAAGCACAGATTTCCACTGGTCTAATGTCTATTCCTTGTTTTGCTTTTCCCAAACAAATGTCTTCTGCTTGTTGCTTTTCCTTAGTAGTGGTTTCTTAGCAGCTATTTGACAATAAAGGCCTGATTCACACAGTCTCCTCTGAACAGTTGATGTAGAGATGTGTCTGCTACTGGAACAGTGTGGCATTTATCTGGGGTGCTGAGGTGCTGTTAACTTATAATGTCTTAGTCTGGTGACTTGGATGAATTTATCCTCAGCAGCAGAGGTGACTCTTGGTCTTCCTTTCCTGGGGTGGTCTTCATATAATTTAATTTCGTTGTAGCGCTTGATGGTTTTTTGACTGCACTTGGGAACACAGTCAAAGTTTTAGCAATTGTCCAGACTGACTGGCCTTTAGTCCTTAAAGTAATGATGGACTGTCTTCTCTTTACTTAGCTGATTGGTTCTTGCCATAACATGAATTCTAACAGTTTTTAAAATAGGGCTGTCAGCTGTGTACCTGATTTCTGCACAACATAACTAATGATCCCCACCCGATTAAGAAGGCAAGATACTCCACAAATGAACCCTGACAAGGCACACCTGTGAAGTGAAAACCATTTCAGGTGACTACATCATGAAGCTCATTGAGAGAAGACCAAGGATTTGTAGTGTTGTCAACAAAGCAATAGGTGGCGATGGATGGTTAAGAAAATGTTTGTATGTACTATTTGTACGTGTGTATGTATGGATAAGTGGGCAATAATAGAATTGTCTTACGGTGCGTTCACACCGAACGCGATAGACGCGAGCGAAAACGCCCCAAACGCCCCTAATTTGACGCGTGCACATTCGCACCTCAACGCGTGTCCAAGAAAAATCCATCGCGCGTCAAAATTGCATATTTTGACGCGCGTGAACCGGAAATGTGGGAGGAAGTTTTATTATGCTGTGCTTTTTCTCCGTCTGCGCGCCACTTTCGTGCACCTTTTTCCCTCGCGGTGCAGGTGTGTATGTCCGAATGAGGGTCATAGTTATGAGTGTTTTTGTGCTGTTTTTACTATTGGACGTGATGGTTATCAAAACCAAACATGATAAGTTTGGCAAGCGCAGGAGACACGACACGGAGGAGATTTGTCAATCAGGCTGCAGAATGCAATGCGCATTGTTGAAAGCTGTACGGTGCAATAACAAAAATCAGCGAAATGTGACGGATGAACAGCGGGACCACTGTATACTGTTTTATTACTAAACAAAATATATTCCTATATGACAACACGCATAAATTAACTGCCTACATTAATTCACTGTAAACCTTGTCCTTCTGACTGACACTCCCCTGCTTCCTCTCCGGGCTGTCCCTGGTCCTCGGGGGGGAAGTTCTCCACGGTCCGCACCATATTGCCGCTAGTCTCCCGCGGGGTGAGGAAGGGGTCCAGAAACCCCATGACCGCGAAGAACTTCCATCTCTTCCCCGATCCTGCTGCAGACCCACTCCTCTTCTCCTTCTCTGTCCTCTTCTCCTTATTATATGTGTCCCTGAGGCTCTTCCACTTTCTCCTGCAGATGTCCTCTGAATAAACACATTATCTTGTTAGCGGAAAGGTATTTGTACATCAGTGGGAAAATAGCGGGACAGTACGCGTCAGTACCTAGGTCAGAGCCACGTCACCAGCCTCCTGATTGGTTGTCGCGGCGCGAATTGACGCCGGAGTTCAGATTTTCCAACTCGAGCGGTAGAGGCGAAACACGCGTATGCACAAAATGCAACACAAAAACTCACGCGCGTGGTTTTTTTCGCGAGTCAAACGCACCAGACGCGCTACACTGACGCGCGTTTCATGAGTTTTGGCGTTTTCGCGACGCAAATCTGCTTCCGAATTTTCGCCGGACGCGCAATCGCGTGTCATCGCGCTCTTTCCATTGACTTTACATGTAAACCTGACGCTCTGGCCGCCTCTATCGCGTTCGGTGTGAACGCACCGTTAGTCTAAGGCAAAGCCACAGTTAACTTACCAGTTGGGTTGGAACACAGGTGCCTGGAAAATTAAGATAAGAGCATGTTTTTGGTTAACAGCCTTTTTTTTGTGAATATCTTTTAGGTTTTGTTGTGTTTCTTTGCTTTTTTTGCCCTTGAGTGGCGCTTGTCTGTTATTTTCAGTTTAATCATTAATAACTTCCTTTCTTGGAAAACATAACACTTACCTCTTGTTGCATACCTGTGAACACGAAGCACAAAGAATTTTCATTAAAACAATAATTTATTAACAATATTTATTGCATTTAATCTGATTATAAGAATGTAATGCGGTAAGGGTTGTGGTGTAGGAGTTGATTTCATTATAAATATGATGGAACTGTTCCCAACACTAAAATAAAACTGTATTCAGTTTTCATGATTTAAATATAAAATATAAAACTAAGCATACTTTTAAATCGAGTTTTAAGATGTGCATTAAGCTGCCTTTGGCAAGTTATGCCATTCAAATATACACGACTCACAGCAAGATGAATTCCTCGGTTGTATCTCAGCACCATCATCCTTCCAGCAGCAACATTCAGTCTTGCTGTTGAACTGGCCCTGATGACAGCACATGTGATCTGGAGAGTTCCTTGTCAGGATCTTCTTATCACTAATCGGACCACAACACAGCTCCTTTTCCACATCATACGCCCCTGTGGAAAAGATACAGATATCAAAAACTGAAACACTTACACTTTAATCATAGCTATGCTAATATGGAGCTTTTTTAAAGAGGTCTGTATGTTCCTCATTTGGTGTAATCTTTCTAATCATCTATGTTCAGTGAAATACTTTTCTTCTTTTCAGCTTCACTTACTTTTGTCACAGCATCTGTGATTCGGTGAACGTTTGTCAATAACAGTTGACTGACAGCATAGTTGTGTGTTTTTGTCATAGGTCTCATTTCCACATAAATGAGCTGTAGAGGCAAAGACAGTCAACACACAGTCATTAGTCATAGTGATTAACATTAACTTCCTTTAAATACTTTCTGACAACTATGATACTTCCACACAGATTTTTTTAAAGTATATGCAACATTAAAGACATGGCATATCTATTGCAGAGAGTTTTTGAGGGATAAGGGTTTTTTTTTTCATTTCTAGTCCATCAAATGTCTTTCTTGTCTTCATCTAACGTGTAAATTATGATGCAAACTGCAAGAACTTTCAGATTCAGATTTTATTAAATCTATTCTGCACAGTGTGACATGCTGTATTGACCTGAAGTGGAGTCCCTGAGACAGCAGGATGAAATCTTTGGTTGTACCTCCAGCCTCTTCTCCTCATTTGAACAACAGCACTGAGTCTCGGTGTCATACTGGCTGTGACCACAGCACTGATGGTGACTGGAATTCCTCATCAGAATCATCTTAATATCAGGCGAACCACAACACAACTGCTTGACCTTATCAAAAACATCTGTGAAAAGAAAATATGTTTTGTTTTTTGCTTTCTTAACTTACCTTAACCATAACTGTGCTGTCAAGCTGCTGCAATGTTGGCAAACCTTTAAGTGTGTGTGTGTGTTTTTCTAATCATATTTTACTGTACATTCAGTTTTTATGTCTTGTTGAACTTTCAAATTAAAGTTCATTTAGAAATTCATAATAACTTCCCCAACAAGTGCCTTGATGCATCTCATTATGGCTGTTTCATGAAACAATCACTGATTTGATTCAATCTATTTAGTATGTCCCTCAGTAATACTTCCACCATTATACTAGCTTTATACTTGCTAGGGGTTGGTCAGTGGCCATGTTGGCTAATGTTTGGTATATATCAGGGGTCGGCAACCCGCGGCTCCGGAGCCGCATGCGGCTCTTTAGTCCTTATTTTGCGGCTCCGGGTGGTTTGGGAAAATAAATTAGAAGTATTTCGCTGAAGTGCATTTTATTTGTGTTTAGTTCTTTTTTTTAACTTGTAGTTCTAAATTGGAAGATTATTGTGATTTTGAAATATAAAAATAAAATTATATCTTATTATTTTTTTCATCGCTCAAAATAAGCGTCACACTCGCGGAAGCTGGTGTACCCGCCGAAATGCTGTGCATTTATCGAGACTTTCAACCCCAGGTAGGCCAATTATGGATCTTCGGATCCACATTATGTCGGCAGCTGTTCTCCACCATGAACTATGTTAAAAACAAACACCGCTCACGCCTCACAGATGACAGCTTACAGTCCTGCGTAAAGATGAAAGCCCCGATTTGCAGACGCTGTGTGCCGAGGTTTGGGACCAGAAGTCTCATTGTAAACATATCACGGCAGACCCGACGATGTTTGCATGAGCATGCTTTTCAGCATCTCTTTATTGACCACTTTTCACACACGGTTGCTGTACGCTTAAAGCCGGCTGTAGCTTTTCAGCTCACAGCCCGACAACCAGTGTTGGGTAGGTTACTTTAAATTAGTAACTTAGTTACATTACTAGTTACTTCTCTAAAAAAGTAACTCAGTTACTTCAAGTTACTCGTTACTTTCAAAGTAACTAGTTACTAGGGAAAGTAACTTTGGTTTTACTCAGAATTCTCTTGTTAATGTGTTGCTTCCGTAACTGGATACCCAGCAAGATTGCCAGTCTTCTAGCTTGCTTACTTGCCACAAGTGCACTGTGCCACCTACCAACAGAAAGGAGAAAATAATGTGCACATTTCCACAAGAGAAATCCCACGCCTGGACCGTCGATGACCGCCGCCATGATTCTAGCCTGCTTTTTACATCCAACACAAAAACTGCAGTCGTGGTCCTTTTGATTGTACTCAGAACTTGGAAATTCTGCCTTCTGAATAGGAAGATGTAGGTAACACCAGACTGCAGATGAGCTGCATACAGAGCTGGACTGGGACAAAAAAAATCGTCCCGGGCATTTTGACTAGCCCACCATTATAGGAAAAATCATAAAGCCTTTGAATGAAAATAAACACTGTTGTGACAGTGATGAAACACTGTTCTGATGGTATATATGTATCAATCTATCAACTGTTTGTTGTAAGACTCAGATAATTATTTTTTTAAAAGCGAGACATTTTAAATGAGAATAATAAAGAAAAGTATTTCCTTGTGCCCCCCTTTCCCTGTTAATGCCCTACCTGGCCCCCTGGCAACACTTTGCTAGATCCGCCCCTGCACAGTTACCAGCTGTCAGCTACGTAGAAAAGGATCCTGGTGTTATTTGTTTCTCAGAAACAGCTCATAACTTCCCTTCAACTCATTCATGTCACCTAAAAGGTAAACCTGTTTCTACATCACCTGTTCAGCTCTGATGATTCAGTAAGGACATCTCCTGGTTTCATCTGCATGTTTCCCTCTCACCAGATAACCAAACCGATATCATGACCAGCAGCTTTACAGCTGTGGCTCCAGCAAACATCAGCTGATACTAGAAATTAATATTAAATAAATTCTAACAACAGCTGATCAAGCTTAAACGTGCTGCTGTTGTTTAACGCGACATCCGCTGGTTTCCTCTTTCTGGCGCAAAGTGGGCGATAAACAAACGAGAGAAAAGCCGATCAGCTGATCACTGATCAGTTTCGTGATTGAAGTAGAAACGGGAGAGGAGAGAATGAGAGAAGAAGAGGCAGCTGTGCAGCTTCAGCTTTGTGTCTTTTTCATTGTAGCTGAAGTCCGGGACAAACTGTGTTCCTTTTCACCTCAGTACGAAATGCGTAATATTTTCTCTGAATACGAGACGATTCCGTTTTTTACAGGACGGTTGGCAACTCTAATAATTAACCTATGAACAAAATAAAGTTCAACATCAGTAACATAGCACCCACCCATCTGTATAGAAACTCCGTCATGCTAGCTAGCACGCAGTACGAAAATGTCAGCATACTGAAAATAAACTCCACCTAAACTTGGTTTATATCTGACTCAGATAGACTGCAGGTCATAACTTCTTACCTGAAGTTCAGTTCACCTGACACGCGGACCGGCGGCCGCTTCGGGTCTCTCCTCTTGCCTCCCTTTTCCTTCATCCACCTGCTGGCTTCCACCACTTGCTAATGTTATTGAATCTGTGGAAGCTCCGCGATATCCACCATACGAAGTAACGAGTAACGAGCCTATCTAAATCCCAGTAACGAGTAACGCGTTCCTGGTTTTGGCATAATAACTAGTTACCGTGCTCGTTACCACAATAATAACGTAGTTACTGTAACGCGTTACTTAATAACGCGTTAGTCCCAACACTGCCGACAACACAACAGCAGAGAGAGAACAGGCTTTAAGGCGGCGAGGCGTGATTGCGGGTGCCGCTCAGGTGCGTCCGACTCCCATGCAGCAGCACTGCAGACCACGCCCCGCCACACACATTAACAAGGTAAAATAGATATTTAGGCAGAATTTTGCAAATATCTATTTTTTTTTTTTTTTTTTTTTTTAACGGCATAGTGCTTTTTTCCAATTACTTTTTAAAAGTCAGGTCAAGGCTCCAAAAGCCTTGACCTGAAAAGGGTGGCGGCTCACAACAGTTTTTGTTTGCTACATGGATCATTTTAGTTCAGCTGGGTGTCTTTCCTTTTGTTATATTTCTTTAAGAGGTCAAAATGTGTTATTTACATAAATAAAATGTAATTTTCTCTGTAGCACTCTGTAGCATGGATTACATAAGCAACACACCTTAGTTGCTCTGTGGATTCTTTTAAAAAGCAGTTAAAAACCTTTCTGTTCAAACAAGCCTTTTGTTGATCTACGTATTTTATATTCTTTACATTATTTACATTTGATCTTTTACATTGTGTATAATGTCTATTGATTGTATTGTTTATTTTAATATTTGTGTACAGCGCTTTGTGACTGCCTGTCTGTGAAAAGCCTTTAATAAATAAACTTTACTTACTTACTTTAGATGTTCGCACAAAGCACAAAGGTTAAAAACAATATATACAGTGTTATCTTCATTTTAGATTTCAAAAAGTATTTGCGGCTCCCAAACTTCGATCCCTATACAACCGTTGCAAGAGTTTGGTTCGCATTGCCGGCAATAAGTCGGACTCGTTCCCGGTGGGTGATGGGCTCTGCCAGGGCTGCCCTTTGTTACCGGTTCTGTTCATAATTTTTATGGACAGGATTTCTAGGCGCAGCCAAGTGGCGGAGGGCTTTCACTTCGGTGGCCTCAGAATCTCATCTCTGCTTTTTGCGGATGATGTGGTTCTGTTGGCTTCATCAGGTGAAGGCCTCCAGCTCGCACTGGAACGGTTCGCAGCCGAGTGTGAAGCAGCGGGAATGAGGATCAGCACCTCCAAATCTGAGGCCATGGTTCTCAGCCGGAAAAGGGTGGAGTGCCAACTCCGGGTCGGGGATGAGTTCCTGCCCCAAGTGGAGGAGTTCAAGTATCTCGGGGTCTTGTTCGCGAGTGATGGGAGAAGGGAGCCGGAGATCGACAGACGGATTGGTGCTGCGGCTGCAGTGATGCGGACGCTGCACCGGTCCGTCGTGGTGAAGAGGGAGCTGAGTGTAAAAGCAAAGCTCTCAATTTACCGGTCGATCTACATCCCTACCCTCACCTATGGCCAGAAGCTGTGGGTAGTGACCGAAAGAACGAGATCGCGGATACAAGCGGCAGAAATGAGCTTCCTCCGAAGGGTGGCTGGCCTCTCCCTTAGAGATAGGGTGAGAGGTTTGGCCATCCGGGAGGGGCTCAGAGTAGAGCCGCTGCTCCTCCACATCGAAAGGAGCCAGTTGAGGTGGTTCGGGCATCTGACAAGGATGCCTCCTGGGCGCCTCCTGGGTGAGGTGTTCCAGGCATGTCCCACCGGGAGGAGGCCCTGGGGCAGACCCAGGACACGCTGGAGAGATTATATCTCTCGGCTGGCCTGGGAACGCCTTGGTGTTCCCCCGGATAAGCTGGAGGAGGTGGCTTGGGAGAGGGAGGTCTGGGCTTCTCTGCTTAGGCTGCTGCCCCCGCGACCCGGCCTCGGATAAAGCGGATGAAGATGGATGGATGGATGGATGGATTTGTGGCTCCCAGTGTTTTCTTTTGCGTGGAAACCGGGTCCAAGTGGCTCTTTGGGTGTTAAAGGTTGCAGACCCCTGGTATATATGGTGCAGTCTAGTTCACAAAATCCATAAAGAGAACATCCTTTGATTTTGACTTTAACCCCTGGTTATCTTGATGTAAAAATTAATGGTCATGACAATTTGTATAATAATTATCATGAACAACCCTTATGACTCATTGTTAGTCAGTGGTGCTAGTGCCTGTCATTATGCAAATGTACTATTTATAAGGTTGGGGAAACCAGCAGTCAGCTGAGACCGAAGAAATCACTTGGATGAGTGACGAAACATTTCTCCCAATGAAAATGTTGGGATTTCCTCACCCGAATGACTGAGCATGCATCAAGCCATCACTTAATCATTTTCTCTGCCTTCAGTCATTTCTCTTGATTTCCAAAGTCTACCATCTGATGGTGGCTAGTTATATTCTCTCTTGACACCACCTTGCAGTTTCCTATCTCTTTCAGTTTGCACCTAAACTGAATCTCACGATTTAATACTCAAACAATTACAAATTCTTAGACACTCAAGAGAAAACGTAACTCTGTATTTTCATTGTATACTTTATAATTGATTTAATGCTTTCCATCAGTGTATCTACTCACCTTTACCACAACACTCAGCCATTGGTGAAGGTTTTGCTATGATGGCTGACTGGCAACATATTTCATTCACTGGGTTGTAAGCCTTCAGTTCACAGCAGCTCGATACCTTTTCACTAAGACCCTGTGTAACACTGGCTGTAAAAACAGGATGCAGACATCAGTACCTTAATGTAACTGCTGAAAGAGTATGATTATAAGTGCATTAAATCACGATTCGAAAGTTCACAACTTCAAAGAAACTCAAAGTTCAATCTAAAAACTGTTTTGTTTTCTTTTGTTTCTTTTACTTGAGCATCATCGAGACAGCCACAGTGCATCTGGAAAATATTCACACCTATGAAACAAGATTGTATCAAGACACAGATATGGGGAAGAGTGCAGAAAATTTTTTTCAGCATTGAAGGTCCCAATGAGCACAAAAATGGAAGAAGTTTGGAATCACCAGGACTCTTCTTAAAGTTGTGTGGAGTGAGGAGAGCCTTCTAGAAGGACAACCATTTCTGCAGCACTCCACTGATCGGGCCTGTCTTGTAGAGGCACATGACAGCCTGCCTGGAGTAGCTGTCACCTGAAGGACTCTCAGACCAGGAGAAACAATTCTCTGGTCTGATGAAACAAAGATTTGCCTCTTTGGCCTGAATGCCAAACATCATATCTGGAGGAAACCAGGCACCACCAATTACCTGGTTAACACCATCCCTACAGTAAAGCATGGTGGTGGCAGTATCACGGTGTGTAGATGTTTTTCGGCAGCAGGGACTGGAGAAGGGGCAATGGTTAATTTTCCAACAGGACAACAATCCTAAGCACACAGCCAAGACAGCAAAGGAGTCGCTTTGGGACCAGTATGTGAATGTCTTTAATTGGGAAAGTCGGAAACCAGATTTAAATCTAATTGTACATATCTGAAAATGATTGTGTACATATGGTCCCTGTTCAACCCAATGGAGCTTAAGAGTTTCTGCCAAGAATAATATGACAAATTGTCTAAAAATCATATACAAAAAGACTCAACAAGGAGCTTCAAAGTATTGAGTGAAGGCTGTGAATACTTGTACATATAAGTGTTATCATTTATTTTTAATGAATTTGCAAGAATTTCAGGCAAACTCTTTTTCTACTTTGTCACTTTGGGGTGTTAGCTGTAGAATGTTGGGGTGAAAATGAATTTAATCCATTAATAAATATTGCAATGTAATAAATTGTGGAACAAGTGAAGCGCTATGAATATTTTTCTTCGGCCCTGAAAATCTTAGAAATATGGTATCTAACCAGATTCTTACTTTGGATGGCATTACCTTGGCCTCCAGTAACACTTTTGACCAAAACATGTCCTTCAATGCACATAATAAACAAATATGTAGGACTTAGTGATGGGATTTCCGGGTCTTTTTAGAGAACCAGCTCTTTCAGTTCGGCTCACTAGAAAGAGCCGGCTCTTTCGGCTCCTAACCGGCTCTTTAGGTTGTTTTGTTGCTTTAATTAATTTATTATTAACAATAATATAAAATTATGCACAAAAGGAATTACTAATGTAAAAAAAAAAAGTGGTTTTATTTATATATGTTTATATATAAATATATGTGGTGGCTCCTAGAGACAAAGCACATACAAACTCCAAAAAGCATGTACAAATTCCAAAGCACGTACAAACTCCAAAACACATTCCTAGAGTTAACTGAACTTCCAAAACAGAGCTATCTAGATCACTTAAATTACACAATTGAAAGCATATGTGTATGTTTTGTGTATTTATACACAAGCACTCATATATATTCAAACAATTAAAAAAAAATGTTCATTTACCTGTTACTACTACACACCAAATCTGGTCGTTGGTACTTGCTGGCTTGTGTAGCCACTAGGTAACAAAAGCTCAACACTGCACCTAGCATTCTGGAGCACTTCTGTTGTGTTTTGTACGTGTTTTGGAGTTTCTACGTGTTTTGGAGTTTGTACATGCTTCAGGGTTTGTACGTGTTTTGGAGTTTGTACGTGCTTTGTCTCTAGGGGCCACCGTAAATATACTTTTATTTATTCACTCCACATAAAATGTAATAAATAAATCATATAATACAAAAACCAACTAGTCACAGTTCAACGTTTAACTATTTAAATTTTCAGCTTTTTCCTTTTAAACAAATTTAAAATGAAACAACACAAAACACTGCAAACCACAACACAATTAAATATAAATTAAAATATGAAAACAAAAAGAACATGCATATTCTCTGTCATATGGGCCTGCATGAATAAACTTTCTGAATCCTTTATCATCCGCAACTGACAATAGTTGTGGATGATTACTATACCTTTCTAATGTGACGTTGTTGTCCCTGGCTCTCTTTCTCTCTCTTTCCCTCCGGCTCTGTTCCTGTGCTACTGCGAGTGTAACTACAGCCCCTCTTCCCAGCGCAAAGCACAAGGCTCGCATGCGGAGTGAAGCGGAAAAAAGTGCGAGAGAGAGGGGGTGAGAGAAAGAAAAAAAAAACCCACAGCTCGCGATAAGGAGCCAGCTCGCGTCGTTCACGTCAAAGATCCGGCTCTAAGAGCCTTTTCGTTCGCGACCGACACATCACTAGTATGACTGCTTTCTTCCATTTGCGCAACATCTCTAAAATTAGAAATATCCTGTCTCAGAGTGATGCTGAAAAACTAGTTCATGCATTTATTACTTCCAGGCTGGACTACTGTAATTCATTATTATTATATAAAACCTCCCTGAAAAGCCTTCAGTTAATCCAAAATGCTGCAGCAAGAGTACTGACAGGGACTACAAAGAGAGAGCATATTTCTCCTGTTTTGGCTTCCCTTCATTGGCTTCCTGTTAAATCCAGAATTGAATTCAAAATCCTGCTCCTCACATACAAGGTCTTAAATAATCAGGCCCCATCTTATCTTAAATATCACCCTATTAGAGCACTTTGCTCTCGCACTGCAGGCTTACTTGTTGTTCCTAGAGTATTTAAAAGTAGAATGGGAGGGAGAGCCTTCAGTTTTCAGGCCCCTCTTCTGTGGAACCAGCTTCCAGTTTGGATTCGGGACACAGACACTATCTCTACTTTCAAGATTAGGCTTAAAACTTTCCTTTTTGCTAAAGCATATAGTTAGGGCTGGATCAAGTGACCCTGAATCATCCCTTAGTTATGCTGCAATAGACGTAGGCTGCCGGGGATTCCCATGATGCATTGAGTTTTTCCTTTCCAGTCACCTTTCTCACTCACTATGTGTTAATAGACCTCTCTGCATCGAATCATATCTGTTATTAATCTCTGTCTCTCTTCCACAGCATGTCTTTATCCTGTTTTCCTTCTCTCACCCCAACCGGTTGCAGCAGATTGCGGCCCCTCCTTGAGCCTGGTTCTGCCGGAGGTTTCTTCCTGTTAAAAGGGAGGTTTTCCTTCCCACTGTCGCCAAAGTGCTTGCTCATAGGGGGTTATTTGATTGTTGGGTTTTTCTCTGTATCTATTATTGTACAATCTACTGTGCAATATAAAGCACCATGAGGCATGCAACTGTTGTTGTGATTTGGCGCTATATAAATAAAATTGAATTGAATTGAACTGATGCACTGTACTTCTGTTTCCTCACATCTCCCTGTACTTTATGATGGTTGCAACAAAATAGTGTAAGCTTTCCCTCTTAACCATCACATCCGCACTGTAGGTGTGTAGCACTTTTTTGTTTGCTAAAAAAGAAAAACCTTAATCTGCTTAATAAGCATAATGCAAGGTTGAGTGATACACAAATATTCTCAGAAGTGAGAAAAAGACCTTTAAGAATAGATCTGAATAGATGGAAACATATAACCTATTTTAATACCAGCTGATGAACATTTATTGACAGACTTTTTAAAATTACAATTCTATACATATATTTTTTTAACATTTCAGTTTTCTATCTTATAAATTCATTACCTGTGACAGTGTATCTGTGGTGCTGTTTACAACAAGTGGCTGTTCCAGGACTGTAAGGCTCATTTCCACAACAAGACAGGCCTGCACCAGGGTAAAGTCTGTTTCCGCAGCATGTAGCCTCTTTGATGTCATACCATGTTCCATTACAGTCTTTTCTGAAAAGCATAGATAACCAAAGCCTGGACATTATCGCTGGCAGTCAGATATAAAAGTATATCTTCCTCTGCAGGGAAGACATGTGGTTTCGTTACTGTTATTGTATTTTTATTAGTTTGTGGAAGATTGGCATTACAATCTCATGCCTTTTGTTTGAACCTAAAAGAGACTGCTGGTCAAACTGACAAGTGGTGTCAGAAGTGTGGGCTCTAATGGGTGAAGTGAGTATGATGATCAGAAGTGGAAAGAAAAATTACGTTAATGAAGTGGATGGTCAAGGTACTACGGCCGATCAGCTGGTGAAAGCAGACGTTAACCCTGAACTGACAGATCTGGTCAAATCGTTAATGCACACTTAAGCAGCAAGAGACCAGAGAATGGACAAATGTTTAGTCATTACTCAGCCATTAAAAAACAAAGGTGGACAAGCATGCAACACCAATTTCAACAAATCCAACTCATTCCTTTTGCTTGAACTTTTGCTTGACAGCCTCATTTGTTAATTCTTTTCTTGTATGGAAACTCAGTGACACTCACTGAACAGGACTTAACTTGCAATAATGGTCAAGTGGTAAAAATAAGCATCACACATTTTCACAGTAAGGCAGAGGTGACTCACCGATGACAGTTATTATTGGAGGCTGCAGGCTCTGTGGACAAGCAAACATTCAAAGCTGTGAGTCATTCATATTAACAAACTAAAACCCGTTAACCTGTTTTTCTGAATAAATAGATTCAAAATTTCATAATTCAAAGGTTATGGCATGTCATTGACTAACGTGATACAATTTGATAAATTTTACAAAAGTATCTGTTCAATAGCAACAATCGACTGCCTTTTTCCACTGTACATTAGTTGCGACATAACCACAGAATACTGCACAGAGAGACAGAGAGAGAGGAAAGGGAACAGATGGAAACAGTAACCTAGTTCTTCTGCTGTTTTCTTTTCACATAAAGCCCATTTTAAAATTGTTGACGTGAAAAAGCCTAAAGTGGATAAACATTATTTTCTCTCTCTCTCTCTCTACACACACACACGCACACACACACACACACGCACACACGCACACACACGCACAGACAGACAGATAGATAGATAGGTAGATGGAAAATAATATAAAAAATGAATAACAAATAAATACATGCATCCTCTGCGTCCACACACACACACACACACACACACACACACACACACACACACATACACATAGTTCAGGAAACACAATATCAACACAGTATGAGCTGTATGGAACAAGTGGTCCCTAATTTTGAGGAAAAAACCTTACTTACCACAGACAGTGGTGATGCCAAAAATCAGCAAAACTGAAAGATGGGAGACGGAAGCATTATTAAAGTAATACTAATGTTTAATTAAAAATATTCAATTTTAGCAAAGGAATGAAGTAGCCTACCAAAGCCTGGAGCCCAGAGGGAGAACATCTGTAAATATTTTAAGAAATTCCGACCACAAATTGTCTCTAAAAGTGAGATGCAAAAGAAGCAAACCGCTCGGTCTAAACTCTTTTAAAACCACACCTCCCTCATGATAAATGTGGAATTAGTCAACACAGAATCAAGGTGGCTTACGCACACACACACACACACACACAATGTGTTTGCTTAAAAATGTACAGCCATCATAATCCTTCATTCATAACACAGGTTCAGTAATATCAAAGCGGGGTAATTAACTTACCTCTGATTTTAAAGGATATATGATGAAGACAAGTTTTAAAATTGTCCATTATGTTCATCTGGGTAGAAAGCGATCTAAATTATAAAATACAAACGTTTTGGAATGACCAACAAACTCATCTGCACACTGAGCTTTCAAATGACTACTCGCTAATACACCTGTCGTGTAGCATATGTGTACAAGAAGACACAAAACAATTAGCACTTACTCCAGCCCCTGCGTGACCCTGACAAGGATAAGCGGAAGAGGATTGATGGATGGATCAATTGCACAAGCCAATATCCTTAAATTCCCTATCAAGCATACTGATTGTTTAAAGGTGACACAAGTCAATTCAAATATTTTAGAGAAAGACGCAAAAAGAGACCAAGAAGGGGGATTTTCACATGGGTACACTAAGGAACTCACTCCCCCAACCATAAATTGTTTGATGTGTGTTTGTGGTTTTTTTTTTTTTTATACTCTGTGCTCCATGGTTGGTTGGGTGGCTGGATTGTTGGTTGGTAGTTTTAGGTCAGGGGTGGGCAACTCTAGACCTCGAGGGCTGGTGTCCTGCAGGTTTTAGATGTGTCCTTGATCCAATACAGCTGATTTAAATGGCTAAATGACCTCCTCCACATCTCTTGAGGTTCTCCGGAGGCCTGGTCATGAATTAATCATTTGATTCAGGTGTGTTAACCCAGGGTGATATCTAAAACTAGCAGGACACCGGCCCTCAAGGCCTGGAGTTGCCCACCCCTGTTTTAGGTGGACTAACCTCATGCGGAGCTCATTATGAGTTCCAGCTTTTGGCCCACACACCTGCAAGCAGTTACTCACCTGTGGCTCATTATCCTGCAACTTCTGGCCACTATTTAAGGCAGTGGCTCATTACTTTTTGTTGCTGGATCGTTGTACAACTTACATTAGTGTAGCCCTGGGCCAGACTGTCTCTCTTGTTTCTTTGTGATTTCCTGGTTTTGATCTCATTTTTGTTTATAGTGTTTAGATTCCTCGGACCCATTCTTGTTTCCCACGCCTGGATTCCTGAGCATGAGTGTTTGGCAGAGTGATTTGACTTGATGTGTGTTTACCGTTTGTGGTAGTGATGGCCAAATGAAGCTTTCTGAAGCACTGAAGCTTGTATTGAAAAACGGTTCATTACTCGAAGCTTTTCAACACAATCCTCTCCGGTGACATCTGGTGGCGAAAATTATGAAGAGCAGCTTGAATCTGCAAAATGAAACAGACTGCTTAATTATCACTGCTCACTCCACAGAGTGGAGTTCTCTCTGATATTGGGCCTCCGTTGCGTTGCTTTGAACATGTAATTGTTATTTTTTTCCTCGATTGGGGGGCTGAAAAATTTGTAACGCTTATTTGCTTAATACATTTTGATCAATAAACTTTCCTTATGAAACATGCACCATGGTGTGGCCTTTCTTTGCTTATGACTCCTTGATGTTGGTAAATACAATAAGTGAGCAATATATATAATGTACATATGATAATGTACAGCACACTATGGAGTATGCCCCTGCTGTGAAGTCCTGCCTCCATCTACTTGTGCATTTAATCACTGGACAGCTGGACAGGTATGTTCATACAAACTATTAGATTATGCCAATTGTCCTATCCATATTTTTGACCTAGGGGTAGGATTGATTGTGAACTGGAAAGGGAAAATGCTTAGGGGGCTGAGTACGGCTGGGTATCGTCACTGATTTGTAGAATCATTTTGATTCGATACAGGATCCGATTCAATTTGATTGGAATCTGGAAGGTTTTGCCTCAGACATATTACAATTCTGATCATTTATCAGTATATATCCATATTTTTGTATCTATTAAAAGAAAGCTGACACTAGTGAGACTTAATTAGAGATGTAAACAGAGAGTTATGAAACCTGCAGCTTCAGAAGCCAGCGGGGAAAAAAAAAAAGGTAAACACAGCGCGAACCCGCCTACACATCAAAATTTGATTCTGACGCGTCGGGTCCGCGCTCTGTGTTTACGTTTGTATGTTTTAGCTGTTTGGTGTTTGACGAAATTTTGTGAGGTTTAACCTGAGATGCTGGCATTTCACGCAAAATAACATTTAATTTACAAATCGCCTCAGGATTTTAATGAATCAATATCACTTTATTCAATTTAGAATGGATTGTAATCAGAAAAGCGATGATCAAAACCCACCCCTAACCATGAACTTGCAAAGTAAAAACATGATCTATGTAAGGTAGCCTTTTTGTTATTTTCATTTAAAAAGAGGATTAGTTTTACTGTGCGCTGGCCGAGTCTGTTTCTTTTCTTAGAAATAATTTCTCCTGCCCAAGAGAAAATCCTCTCTCATGGAACAGAAGCGGCTGTGGAGTGCAGGAACTACACTGCAAGTTGGTAGATATGCCAACTTATGGGTCCTGCAGACTATCACCTAAAAACAATAAACAAAATGATTTTCTAAAATGTGTAGCAATGTAATTTACGTATAGTGTCAAATACATTTTTTTATTCTTTATTAGCTTTAATTCACATGGAAGTATTTCTAAAGTCATATGCAGTAATGATATTTACATTATGAAAAGATGATTTTGGACATTTCAAGTTTTTCACTTCTGCAGATAAAATAAATTGAGCAAAATCAACTCAAAATCCCGTGAATGATTCACTTCCTTATATCCATTTGAATCAGGTACCGAAGCAGTTACGTGCGTGATGAAGCTTCGGACGTCACTGGTCACGTGACTTTTGCCAAACGAAGCAAGCCTCGACACAGTGCTTCTGAACCAGTGTGTTGTTTTTTTCGACACACGCTCCGGAGCGTCAGCTTCACGCGGGCCATCACTAGTTTGTGGAGCATGGAGCCTCTTTTAAAATATCTATATGTTTATTTAGCTTTTTTTTGTTGTTGTTTAAACTGCTCATCAGTTCACATCACAGTAATGAGGACAAACACACTCTGTGACCATTTAAACTATGAGGGATGATTAGGGTAAGAAAGAGGAAGCAAAAAAGTAAGACTGGGATGAAGTGATTTTTTTCTAACTTATGGTTTCGATCTGTTATGAATATTGTTAGAGAAATAATCACCTCAGTTCTCAGGTCAGCAGTCAAACCACAATCCCTTTTGAAGATTGCTCAGTCATTATCTCAGCCTCCCCCACAGGCTGAGATATGGGGGAGGCTGCCTGCTACACCAAAATTTAGTGGGTCATTAGCAATAGAACTTGAATGCATGGTGAGGTGGCAGTTCAGCCATTTGATTCATGTTACAGCAGCTCAAGAGTGAATGAACATGGTGCAATAAAAATAGTTTTTGAAGTACTTTTTTAAACTTCACTTTTACTTAAATTTACTTGAGTAGGGTTAGGGGTTGCCACCTCAGTATGTAGTCAAGTTCTATAGAGCTAATTGCTAATGGCCTACTAAATTTTATTCAGATGTGTTGCAGCAGGGACACATGGAAAAGTTTCAGGACTCCAGCCCTCGAGGACTGGAGTTTGACACCCCTGCTCTAGGGGAAAAACAATCCCCCAGGGATGAAGATATCATCCTCTTTAATACCAGCTGGCCTTTGGGGAAGGCTGTGTATAGCTCTTGCATGTAGCCTAGAATAAAATATAATAGCCCCTTTATTGTCGTTCAGAACACACACCAGTCAGACAAAATGTCAGTGCATTTACTTGCCATTAGACTGTATAATATAAATGAATAAAACTAAAAGTATTAAATATATTTTTTTAAAAAAAGAAAAAAAAAGAATGTAGGTTATATACATGTGAGAAAAATCTAAGAAAATTGGGAAAATGTATAAATAAAACTTAACAGTAAGTAAGGAAAAACTGTACAGGAACACAAGAAGTGGAATCCTTCACTGCTCACATTAACGCTGTGGATAAAAACATCAAGTTCACCAGGGAAGACACAAAGAATAACTGTTTGCCATTCCTGGACTGTGCCGTGCACATTGAAGGGAATGGAAACCTCAACATTGAAGTTTATCGGAAGCCCACACACACACGGACCAGTACCTCCTCTTTGACTCCCACCACCATCTGGAACACAAACCTGGAGTAATTAGGACCCTACACCACAGGGCAGAGAATGTTCCCTCTAAGCCTGAAGGGAAAAAGAGTGAATACACACATGTAAAGAAAGCTCTTGCGGTTATCCTAATTGGGCTTTCATCAAGTCAGCAAAGATGCACAGAAAAGAAGATCAGACACAAGCTAGGGAGGATAAGAAAGACAAACGCAACAACATTGTTATCCCCTATGTAGCCGGTGTATCAGAAAAACTCAAGAGAATCTTCTCCAAGCACGACATCCCAGTATACTTCAGACCCAGCAACACACTCAGACAAAAACTGGTTCATCCCAAAGGCAAAACTCGTAAACACAAACTTAACAATGTAGTGTATGCCGTACAGTGCAGCGAGGAATGCCCAGACCTCTACAATGGAGAGAACAAAAAGCCACTTCATAAACCCACAGCACAACATAGAAGAGCCACCTCCACGGGACAAGACTCGGCTGTCCAGCTGCATCTAAAGGACAAAGGTCACTCTTTCAAGGATGCCAATGTTCACATTTTGAACAGAAAAGACAGAGTGTTTGAAAGAGGAATAAAAGAAACCATTTATGTCCACTGTGAGCGACCATCTTTGAACAGAGGCAGTGGTTTACGACACCAACTGTCTGCCATCTATAATCCAGTTTTGAGTTCCCTCCCCAGATGCCTTAACGCCCACTCACATCCTGGGCCATCTGACCTCAGGAAATCACATGATAGGGTGGGGTTAGGTTTCACAATGAGCTCACCCGAAACCCTGGCTGATCGTGACCCACACCCGTTTTCACACCTTGGCTCATGTGATTAGGTAGAGGATCATCAGGGGTTCCTTTTGTCCCTCTTTGGGGGGAAACTCCCACTGGGTTTAAATCTGGGACTCTCCACCATTGACCCTTAGAACTGAAAAAGCTTCTCGGATGAGAGGTGAAACGTCTTCAAGCAACCTAAAGAAGTCCAGACGCTTTTCTTTCCAAGCTCCTTAGACTACGATGGCCTGGATGACTGAGAACCTTCACAGACATAGGTAGAGGATCATTAGGGGGTGTGTTGTCCCTCTTAGGCGGATACTCCCACAGTGCTTAAATCTGGGGCTCTCCACCATTTGACCCTAGAACTGCAGAAGCTTCTCAGATGAGAGGTGAAACGCTTTCCTTTCCAAGCTCCTTAGACTACGATGACCTGGATGACTGAGAACCTTCACAGACATATGTACAGGATCTTAGGAAATAGAGAGAGGTCGAGTGGGAAGCACTTGGCTGAGTGGGTGAATTCTGTTTGTCTGGTGTCTTACCTTTATGCAGAGATGGAGTTGTTCAGGAAATGCAGTTTTATTGCACTAAAATAAACTTTTGGAACCAAGACAACAAAGTTAAAACAGAATTCATGCCACAGAATCTATTTCTAGGGGGAGAACAGTGCGTGGTGTCAGTGGGCGGAGTCACAGATGATGGAAACAATGCTTTGCTGAGATGTTGTTTGTGCACGACATCCTAGATGGATGGAGAAGTCCTGATGATGTTCACTGCAGTCCTTACCACTACAGTTGTTTCTTGTCTTAGACCAGGGGTGGCAAACTCCAGGCCTCAAGAGCCGGTGTCCTGCAGGTTTAAATATCACCTTGGATCAACACACCTGATTTGTTCATTACCAGGCCTCTGGAGAACTTCAAGAAATGTTGAGGAGGTAATTTAGCCATTTAAATCAGCTGTGATGGATCAAGGATACATCTAAGACCTGCAGGACACTGGCTCTCGAGGCCTGGAGTTGGCCACCCCTGTCTTAGACCGTGCAACTGCCATACCAGGTGGAGATACAGCTGGTCAGCATACTCCATTGTGCCTCCGTAGCAGTCGTACATGGGAGCTATAGAGATAATGTAGTTCTTAGCAGCCTCTCAAAGCAATTCATCTTTAGGGGAGTCAGTGCAACAGTCATTAAAACATGTGATGGTGGATTTTTTGGGGGCACTGTAATGATAGGGTGGCAGACTTGAAACATGATGAAACAACAGTCTGCTTCAGAAAGGTGGTAAAGTTGTCCATAAGGACATGTGCCAGTGGGTCAGCAAACTCCCTGAGTATGTGTCCTGGACTTGTCTGGGCTTGCTGCCTTCTATACATTCACTTTCTTCAGCCTGGCACTGTTGCTGCTGCTGTGACCTCAGAGGAGGGTTCCAACATGGCTGGATGCACCACTAAGAGAGGCAGAAACTGTCTGGGATGCACTGGCAAACACTGGGCCTTCACCTGTCACTTAAATTAATAGCAACATGAACCAGGTTTTGCAAAGGACAAAGCATCAGGATTTGCAAATGAGCTTAGGCTACAAATGCTTGGGTCTGGGAAATTATTTACTTAATGTTACACCTTTGGATTCACTCCTCTGGTTGCCAACCCACAGCTTTCCACTATGTCTTTTCACTGAATGATGACTTTGCAAATTTGAAGCACTTTGGCTCCATCTTGTGAACAAACAAATTCAAAGACCTTATAATGACCTTAGAGCTGGGGTGGGCAACTCCAGGCTTCAAGGGCCAGTGCAGGTTTTAGATATCACCCAGGGTCAACACACCTGAATCAAATGATTAGTTTATGACCAGGCCTCTAGAGAACTTCAAGACATGTTGAGGAAGTAATTTAGCCATTTAAATCAGGATGGATCAAGATTGGATCAAGAACACATCTAAAACCCACGGGACACCGGAACTTGAGGCCTGGAGTTGCCCACCCCTGCCTTAGAGGAATAAATCTTCTCTTGGAAAAAAGCTTCTTCATTTTCTCAGTCAAAGTTAGATACATTTTTAGATATTTTACTACAATTTAATATTTTATTATTGACGTGGCTGCTTGAGATAAAGTACAATATACATTTGGTTCATTGACAGTCATATTAGATGGAGAATGAGGCCAGCAAAGTACTAAAAGGTGAAAATTAACAAGTAACACAAACTGGTTCTGATGTGCAAATACTATCAGAGCAAATTTATATCACTTAAAACTTGTCTTTCTACATTAATAACCTGCACAGAGTGAAGCAACAGTTGGTATTTCTAACTAACTGTTTTTTCTTGTTATTAATCCTTGTATCTGTTCCACAGCATGTCTTTTGTCCTGTCTTCCTCCTCTCACCCCAACTGGTCGCAGCAGATGGTCGCCCTTTCCTGAGCCTGGTTCTGCTGGAGGTTTCTTCCTATTAAAAGGGAGTTTTTCCTTCCCATTGTTGCCAAAGTGCTTGCTCATAGGAGGTTATCCAAGTTGGGTTTTTCTCTTTATGTGTTATTGTAGGGTTTACCTTACAATATAAAGTGCCTTCAGGCAACTGTTGTTTTGATTTGGTGCTGTATAAATAAAACTGAGTTAACCAATCACCTTTTAAACTGAACCACAAAAGCACTAACAAACACCTGTATCTTCAAACCAACACTAAGTAAAACATGTTTTCACTACACCCAAAAAAACTCAAACGTCATTTACTAAAAGCAAAATCCTGTTTTATTTTCCAGTTCCATAGAGTGAAAAATGCAGTACACTTAGAAATAAGAAAAAAAAATCCAATTTTAATTCAATTTCTCTTGACAATTATAGAGCTAAATAATGTCAAAGATAAAAAAAAGAATGAATGAAAATGAAATAAAAATCACAAAATATCTTCCCTTATGTCATGGTGGTCATAAGAGGCGTGGACCCAGGCACAGACAATGGTGCAGGACAGAGTGTTTCAAACTGAGCCTTTATTGCAGCGTTAAGAATTACCACAAAACCACTAGCAAAAACCTAAACTGGAGACAGCTAAACATGAAACTATAAAGCTAAACAACCTGAAACATGGCAACATAGCTGGAGAGACACTGGGGAAGATGAGCAGGATGACCAACATGCATGATACGCAGATGCTCCGATGAAGAACAGAGGTAACCACACACTAAATATACACACAAGGGCTGTGTCTCAATTCAAGGGCTGGATCCTTCAGAGGCCGCATTCGAAGGCCGACTACGTCACAGTGACGCGACGAGGGCTGTCCCAATTCGAAGGCTGCTCCAAATGCGGCCGACAAATGCGTCTTTCATTTCCCTGAATTTGAAGGATGGGTCAGATGTATCCTTCGTGGCCCAACCTATCCCAGGATTCATAGCGCGGCCCAGCCAATTCCAGTTTCCAACAATGGCGGCAGCCGCTTAGTTTTAATATTAATCTTATTACTCTTTCTGGGTCACAAAGTAAACTTTTAACATATTTTCAGACGAGAATGTAGCTGTGTCAACTTCAAATATCTGCTCGGTTTATCAAGACATCACATATTTGCAAAAGCGCTCTGATGTTTTCGGAGACTCAATAGCTGACCGGGTGGTCAGGACTCACTCGAGCTGGACTCCCGGTCTTTTGCTACTCAGGTTAAACATGATATATCAGCCACTTAGATAACTTAACAATGTTATTGTTTGGCTTTTTCCTGTGTTTTATTTGTTCCTGAGTAAATCGGTTTTCACACAGTTGAATAAACAAATAGAAAACTGATTAAACAGAAGTGTGAGATGGTAGAGAATTTACTCCAATGTCCTGTTATATTTAAGATAACAAGGAGCAGATGGATGAGTTTATTAAACACAGCTGGTGACACAAATCTGAAGGCTAGACCGTCCTATTTCACAGCCTCGCACTTCCAGCCTTCTCGGTCTTCGGAGGACCAGGCCCAAGTAGACTGCGAAGGCCGGGTCTCCGAAGGATGTAGCCCTTGAATTGAGACACAGCAAAGGTAACAAGGAAATGGCACACAGGAGGGAGACACAGCTGAGCCTAATTAGACAAGACATTGGGGAAGCAAAACAGAATACATGACCTGAGACACGGACCTTCAAAGTAAAACAGGAAATACAACCGTCTTAAGGGCACGGACTTGAAACTACACAGGGGACACAGAGTACAGGGACCAAAACCTCTGAACTAGAAATACAAAACAGAAACCGTCACACTAGCAGTCAAACTCCAGATAAAAACAAAGGTCAATAATAATATGAAAACCAAAAGACTGGGTCACCTACCCAGGACCGTGACACCTTATGTCTATCAGTCTGGTTCATTTGAGCTCTGTTTTGCTACACTGTTTACTACACAGTGGCTGTGGGGCAAAATAAGCCCAGGCGTTGTGAAAAGTTCAACTGGTAATTCATCTTACTTCGTCTTTCAAAAGTATGTGCTTTCAAACTTCATGTTGCAACATAACTACGGACTAGTGAAAAGTTATATATATTGTTTACATCAGTGGCTACAAAATTTACTTATGCTCTGTGAGGGGATTTTTCAAATGTTTGCGAATACAGGTCCTGAAGAAAAATGCTACAATCAGCTTAAATGACAACAGAGGAGGTCATTTTCAGTAAACTAGTTTGTAGCATGACTTTGACTTCAGAAATGCTCTTCTGCTTATGTTGGATTTAATGAATGGTTATTTGACTTACCTTTGACACACTTTTAACAAGTTACTTTACTGTGTCTTTAAGAAGTAATTGCATTCAAAAACATTATTTTTAATGGTATTAACAGTTGCTTCTATCTCTACATGTCCACGTTTATTATTATTATTATTATTGATGTAAAGAATAAAATATTTTAAAATTCACTTTAAATTTGGCTCTTTGCCCTCACGTCCAGTAGGGGGCGGTAATGCACATTTAAGCTGATTTATATGCGCAAATGAATCCATCGAGGAAGAAACCGAACAACAAGGCCTGGGCCTAGTTGGCTGTTGCTCACGGTGCTAACACGAGGAAGCACACAGTAAGTAAAGGAAAGAGCGTTTATTAGAGCATTTGTGCATTTTTAATTCGATTGTTTCACTATGCTTTCTAGTCGTTTTGTGCGGTTATGTTGTGTCTAAATTAAATGGGATTGTAAACCAAGTGGCTAACTGTTAATGAAGTTCTATTGATCAAAAACTGGCAAATTTTACATTTTTCTGGTAAATTTGCATTATGTAGGGCAGCGTACATGAAACGTTATAGCTCACTGTAACCTATGCTCTGGATGAAACGAAGGTATAAATCGTTTTTTTTTTCGTGTTTATTAATAGCGTAAATTTGAAGTGCATTTTTACAATGAAAAGTTAATGTATTTAAGAAAGAAAGATCGAGGGGGGCGGGAGAGAAAAAGATAAAATAATACTTAATGAAAATGTGGATAACTTGTTATCAAAACCCCGAATGGCGCATAGTATATTTGCTTTAATCTTACAAACGCACGTACAAAAAGACAAACATAAAATCAAAATATACTTTACAGTGATAGGCAGCAGAGAATGGGATCAAATCATTTGTTAATCAGCAACTCTTTGCGAGCTATGAAAGGTTTGTTAATTTCAGTAAAGCTAAGAATGCACGACACTAAGGCCAGTGTTGTTGTTGTTATTGTTTTGCTTGTTTCTCTTATGTCTCCGTTATATCGCCCTTATCCTTGACATGCTGCTTTTAATTCTGCCTATGTCACATCTGTGACTGAAGACCAGTTCTCAAAAATCTGAACATGGATATGAGAAATTGACAGGATACAAAAGCTAAACATCAGCTACTCATGATTTTTTATTTTGTACATTTTTTGGTGTTTTATGGCGATGTTGACATAACCATGAGGTCCCTGTTGAGAGACTTTCACTGCAGGCGTGGATCCCATCACTCATTCACATTTAACATGTGCCAAGGGGTCCATTCTGACCTTTTGGCATTTTAAAATCATGTAACTCTGTTAAATTAAAACCCATTATCTCAATTATCTCACATTTTCCATATTTCCTGAAATGGGTTTATTCACTATATTGGATTTATTTTTGGGGGGGGGGATAAAAAGGGAAAAAAGAATAACGACTTATAATTAGAATTGTTAATTTCTATGGTATCAAAAATGACATCTTAACTTAAAACAAACACATATGGTTTACATACATTTTGTAGCAGGAGCTGTAACTATAGCGCTACATAACTGCTTTTATACCTGTTACTTAATGTAACTAATAAATAAATAAATTACTTTTCCATGATGATCCCCCTGACTTCATTTTAAATACTTAGTTTGCCAAGTCTTACATATAATAAGAAAAGTTAACTGACAATTAACAAGTGACAATGAACGACTTTTTCATAATATTGTAGCTAATTTTGAACTGCACGCAGCTCTGTTTATTTTTAGTTTGCAGTTTAATCTTTTTTTGTATGATTGCGCTTGGAAAAGTTTTTCTTGAGCACATTTATTTTCCTGCTCCTGACTTCTATTTTCCTCTTGAAGGCTTTGGCAAAAGCAGTCAGCATGGCGACTCCAGTGCCCGTACTCCGCCTGCCCAAAGGACCTGACCCCAACAGCCGTGGATTTGACCCCAACTCGCCCCGCTTCATCGCTCTCTGCCGAACCTCAATTTCCTCCTCAGCAGCTTCAGATACCGACAGCGAGCAGCTGCAGAAAGAGCAGCATGCTCGATCTGTGCTGAGAGAGGGCTTCCTCCGGTGCTTGCTCTCCATGACCAACAAGAAGGTTCAGTTCCAGATGTACGAGAATGTGAAGGTGGAGGCCACATTTGGGGCATCAGACATTGACGTGCTGAACTTTCAGGTGTCTGACCTGCACACTCCCATTGGGGTCCAGAAAGAGGCTCTAATCAGATGTCAGGATGTGATATCATTCACCTTTGATGTATAAACATGTTGCTGTTGTGTGTGCGGTGGACTGGATTATATGCTAGTGGTTTAACTGCATTCAACAAGCAGTCCCACTGTTTTAACACAAGAGGGAGTCGCGTGCCTTTGTGTCAAGAGGTAGCCATCCAAACCTGATGGCAGAGTTTAGTGGTTGCACCAGAGCTCAATGATACTCTTGAGTTAAATATCAGAAGTGCCACTAGTGGTTTCATAACAAGTCTCAACAAATGCCTGAGGTAGAGACTGTAACAGTCTGCAAAGTTAAAGAAGTGCAACACTTCAAAGATAATGCAGCTTTTTGAGGTCAGTGAATCCTGCCAGATGTCACCTGACATTTAGCCTCAGTATCATGTTTATGAACAGGTTTCCTGTCTCAGTTAAACATCAGAGTTAGATATGTACAAACATATTACTGCTGTACTGGTGCTGGAGTTGTGAAATTGCCTCATTGAATTTAACTGAATGAGGTATATAAAATATTGCACTTAAAAGAAACCCTTTTGTATTCTCTGTGAAAGTGATCAGGACTGTGTGGCAAAATGTTATTTTTTGCGAAATAAAATGTCTAAAGAAATAACTGGTAAATATTCATGTTTAAAGAAGTGCTCAATTTCAAAATCCACCCTTGGATCGAGCTCTTTTCCTAAAGTGGGCTCATTAAACTCTTCCTTTTGGCATTGTGCAAAAGTCTTGAAGTACCTCCATTTCTTTATATTTTCTACAGAAATGGGAAGCATGTGTGATTTATTGAAACGTGCAAAAACATACAGTTTAAATAAAGCAAAAACTGTTTGTACATTTACAGTACAAGCTTCAAGGTCAATATTTTGTACGGCAATCTTTATTCTTCAGCACAGCCTGAACTCTTAGGCAGCTTTTTTGTAATTTCTTGAAGTAGTCTTCAGGAATAATTCTCTGGGCTTCTTGAAGGACATTCAAGAAGCTTTGGATGTTGGCTTCCTTGTGTTTCGTTCTCTCTTAAGATAATCCTACACTGCTTCGGTAATGTTTGGAGGCTAATCCATGATGTCTTTCATTGTCTTTTTCTATCCAGCTATGCTTCTACTGCATTAGCAGTATGTTTGGGATGCTGAAAAGTAAAGCATTTTCCAATCAGATATTTGGAATCTTGGTGGTATTCCACGCTTCTGATAGTACCTTTCAGTGTTCATTCCCTGACCTCATCTAACTAAAAAAATTCAAATGTGGATCACTCCATAGGACCTGTTGCCACTGCTTTTCAGTCCAGTTCTTGTCTATTTTGGCATTGCTCAGCCTGTTTCCCTTAAGAATGGCTTTTTGACAGCCACCCTTCCACTGAGACCATTTCTAATGAGACTCCAGTGAACTTCTTTTTTTGGTTGGTTGGTTGGTTGGTTGTTTGTTTGTTTGTTTCCCCCCTTATTCTTAAGGACACAACATTTGGATGTTATGTCCTTGGCTTCGTTGGCTGTAGTTTGTAATTTAGGTCTGATACTTGTCTTCCACTTGTTCAGTTTCCTCCTCCTTTTTTTTTTTTTTTTTTTTTAAGCTTGCACTGCACACAGTGTCAAGATATGCCAGGTGTTCAGCTGATACCTCTTGTGGTGGAATGACATTGCTGGTACAAAAATTCTATTTTATGCCTGTCAGATTTTATTATCTTTGGTATTTAGCTTAATAATGTAGTAGTAGTAGTAGTAGTAGAAAAGGAGCAAGCAAATTGTGGGGATTTTTTTTTTTTTTTTTTTTTTTTTTTTTTTTTTTTTTTTTAGGGGCGGGTTTTTGTTTTTTTGTTTTTTTCAACGACAGGCTGCTATTAACTGTCTTAACTGTTCAATTTAAAATGGATTCTTTGCCAAGTTGTCGTTATCTGTAGACACAACACTGGTGCATTACTTGAGTTAGGTGCTTTTTATGTTTGGGTGATTCATAGGTCAGTGTTAAGTGACTTAAACATTCCTCTCAAAACAATAACAAAGCATTCCTCTTAAATGGTTGGCTATCTGGAAGCTATATATATAAATGTGGGGTTGTCCCACTTTTGTGTAGTACTGTATAATGTGACTAAGGGTTAGGTTCCTACTAAATATGACACCAGTCCATCACAAGGCTAACAACATAAAGGGTAACACCATTCGTACTCAACCAAATCAATTTAGAACCATCGTCTGACCTAACATGCATGTGTTTGAACTGTTGGAGGAACTGTGTGCAGGCACAGGGAGATCAGCCCAACTCCACACAGAAGCACCTCCAGCCAGTTGGAATCAAAGTCCTGTAAGGCTTACCACTGCATAGCCATATTTTAACCCTTTTTTCTAATTATTTAAAAAATGCCTGACAACAAAGCTATAAACCAAGTTTTCTCCAATTGGCTCTCTATCATCATGATGACCAGTGTAATATCTGTGTTTCATCAAACTGGTAGAATAGTGTGTTGACTATAGTAGCAACAGTTAGTTGCTACTGTAGTTAGTTTTTATTTGGAGAAATAAAAAAATAAAAACATTTAATCTATGTAAGTGTGACAGCCGATTTCCTTGATCTCCAGTTTCATATTCATAATAACGACATTAAATGTTATAAAAGTGTTGCTGTACAATGAGCTAACTTAGACACGGTTCAAAACCTCATGTTCACACGTGGATCTGTTATAGTATGTTATGAACACTTTGTTAAGTTTTCATGCTCAACTGATTAACTGAACAACTGAAAATTGTTATTTCGATTTCCAAGAAATTTGTAATTTGTTCTTCTTTAAGGTTTCATCAGGTACAGAGTATAAAGAAACAAAAGATATTTCTCCAATATGATCATAAAAGTGATGTTTAGACTACTGCAACAGTTTTTAAAGTATTATCCTGTTATCCTCTTTCTTAGCAAGTTTTTCACAAATGTTACTTTTTTACTTGTGAAACACACTTGTACTGTTCAGCCAGATCTCAACTGACTGACTGAAAATGATTATTCTGATGATCAAGAAATTTATAATGATGACAATTCTAGGTTCATCATCTGTCCTTGTGTCTGACCTTGCATCTATGGATGCAGATTTTAGTGATGCGATTATATTTTTTCAGTCAAAGATTGAACAGATTTACAGCATGGACCATACAGTCCCAATCAAAAGTTTAAGGCCACTTGAAAATGATTTTAAAAAATGTTGCATGGTTGGATCTTAACAAGGTTCCAAATAGAGCTTCAACATGTAACAAGAAGAATTTGGAGTAAGACAAAACAATTTTTGGAGCATACAATTTATTGAAAACAACGCTTTAACTGAAACCGTCTGATTTACAGTTGATCAAAAGTTTAGGACCACATGCCTTTTAAAGGCCAAATATGTGCAAAAATATGGATTCATTGTCATTTTCTGTCAGGTAGCACGCTTGCATCAAGCACTTCAAGCATTTTTGAAATGATCAATAATGGTGGACCTACTCATTACTGAGTTCGTGTTTCAGTTTAAGCTTTATTTTCACCAATTTGCTTGCTCAAAAATGTTTTGTCTCACTCCTATTTCTTCTTGTTGCAGTTTGAAGCTCTACTTGGAACCTTATAAGATCGAACCATGAAAAATATGATTTTGCCATTTTTCAAGTGGTCTTAAACTTTTGATTGGGACTGTATAACTTAAATCAACTGTAATCTTTGATGAATCAGGATTACACCGGATCATTTTTCTTGAATGTTTCAGTAATAGACCCCATACTGACTCAACATATGTTGGCAGCAAAGACATTTGTCATGTAAGTTTCTGATCATTAATTAAATATAGAAGAACAGTATTGGTCATTGTTTTGTACCAGCCTCATGGGGAGGAGGAGGGGTAGCATCAATACTATTTAATCTTCCTAAAAGGTGTATTTTGCGAGTTCCCAATAAGTCATTTTATTTGAGTGCCATTAGGCGGTCGTGCTGTGCCTGTGTCTCTTTTTGTACCTGAATTATCTGACCACTCAGTGGAGACAGTCATCAGTGAGGTAGTGACTCATTCCTCCCCCCGTCCGCCTCCCCACATTGCTCTCCCTCTCACTCTCTCTCACCCTCCCTAATCCGAAATATGACTTAAACCTCTGCATGACGTCATCAAGCCTGTGTGATTGAATCAGGAAGCCCTCAAGGACAACCAATGTTAATTTCATATGCTGTTCTATGACCAGCAGCTCTCAACTCCCCCATCTCTCACTCTCACCTCTGTGACTATCTGCAGGAGTGTATACAATACATAAACACATTCATTTCAATTTTATACAACTTCATGCTTTAGTTGGTTCCTGGTTCATTTTCTAATAATACTTCTGATCTGATATCTGATAATGTATTGGAGGTAGGCATGTCATTGTCAAAGTCTACATGAAGAGATGATTTATGAACATAAATACAGAGGGCTTACAAGGTGCAAACGACTGGTGACACTCAAGAACAGAAAGGTCAGATTAGACTTTGCCAGAAGACATTTAAAATATTTTGCACAGTTCAGTGGACTGTCTTTGGACAGATGAAACCATAATGAACTTGTATCAGAACAATGGGTAGGTCACAATGGTCATCTGTCAAACATGGTGGAGGCAGTGTTTGGCATGGACATGTATGGCTGCCAGTGGAACTGGGTTTTTGTTGTTTATTGATGTGACAGCTGGTAGAGGTAGTAGGATGAATTACGAAGTATACAGGGCTATACTTTCTAGATTCAGCTAAACTGATCAGACTGCTTCACAGTGCAAAGAGATAACGGCCTAAAGTAAGCTGCAAAAGGCAAAAACTTGAATATTGATCAGTGGTAAAGTCAGTCACCTGATCTCAACCTAGTGTACTTTTCAGTTACCTGTCATTGTTCAAATACTTCTGGACAACATCTTTAAAAAAATGCAATTAAAAGAAAATGGAAACAAGCAGAAACCTTTTTCAGCTCACTGTTTTGGTGTTTTTAGTGAACAACTTTACAGATTTGGTTCTTTCTCACTGGTAAAAAGCTTTTTGTTAAGAGTCTGTTATGTCAGCATGCTAGGCTGTCATTGTTCATGGGAACGTGATCTAAAAATTAAGCTTTAGTATGGATAAGATCAGTCCAATTTGAGGGGAAGATCTTTGTCAAACAGATGCATTATTAAGTTGGCCGAAAGCGTGATCTCCTCATGACTTCACTTGATTCAACAAACTAAATATTACATGAGTATTTTACAAAGGTTAAGTGCGAATGAGCTTTACAAGGCAGTTCTGAAGACCCGGTGTTGGCTTATACTTCCCAATGTGTCGTACTGCACTTGGACACGCTGTCTCAGTGTTATCTTTTCTTGCTGTTTGCCTTTCCTGACAGTCTGCTTCTCCCTGATTTCAGTGGAAAAACATTCCTGCCTTTTAGTGTATGCATGTGTGTGTATGTGGTGTATCAGTCATGATGGTACAAGGAATCTGCCCCTGTACACTACCATCGGCCAACAGGAAGCACATTCCGCTCCTTCCTGTTTGTGGTCCTCTGTCACTTCCTGGCAAGTGTCTGATAACTCTCAAAACCACTTAATCACCCTTTTTGCCAAAAACTCCAGCCAGCAGACAAAAATAATTGGGCAGTGACCTCATGAATTGGTATTTTTAGCACATTTCATTATCAATAGGGGGAAGAAATGATGATTTACATCATTCAACATTCATTGGAACAAGTATTAACTCAAGTATAAGCAAGTATTAACTTTGGTTGTCATTGTATCAGTGCTAGAGTTAGACCCGTTAACATATATGGTAACGCTGACTAACGAAGTTTCCTCTGAGCTGTGACATTGGGAGCAAAATGAATGAATATACTGGAGTATGAGATGGGGAATTCACTCAGCCGGCTGATGAGTCAGTGAAACTGCCTTTCATTCCTCTGCTTCCTCAATGAGTCTGTGTGATCACTTTCTCTCTTCAACTTCACATTTAATCTAATATTTTTGCTTATTTGTAACTGACTTGGAAACATTGCGGTTATTGTCTTACTGCTCATACTTCTTGTTTAGTGGGGAAGGCATCCATTCACAGTACCAGCTTTACATAGTGATGCTTGCGTAGCCTTTTCTCATTACATGTGCCTGCAGTATCATTCTGCCTCTGTGTAGAAAGTTTTTTTTTTTTTTTTTACAATGAACAGTTATGCTAAAAGTGAATGCTAAAAGAAGGCCTAAGGGGTATAAAGTATAAACTGATTTGGAAGTAAAAATGGGTTGCTTCAATCCAAAACAAAAAATAAAGAGAAAAACAGTAAAAAAAAAACAAAAAACTGTCTGGCTGACTGTCATTCATTTTTATCACGCTTTTCTAAAATCTAACTGAGAAACTTTTAATTGAGTGTTTAATTGGGTACTGAACCACAAAGAGAGACCACAATTTTCCCAGATTACCTTCCTAGTTAAATCCAGAATTAAATCTAAACTCAGTTTTCTCCCATACAAGGTCTTTAAAAATCTTATCTTAAAGACTTCCTTGTACCATATCACCACAATAGAGCACTTTGCTGTCAGACTCCAATTTTTTTGTGGTTTCTATGATATGTAATAGTAGAATGGGAGGCAGAGCCTTTAGCTTTCAGGCCCCTCTACTGTGGAAGCAGCCCTTAGTTTGGATTTGGGAAACAGACACCCTCTCTACTTTTACGAGCTGAAAACCTTTCCCCCACAGTGTGTCTTCTGTCCTGTGTCCTTCCTTCACCCACAACCAGTCAGGACAAATGGCCGTCCCTCCCTGAGCCTGGTTCTGCTGGAGGTTTCTTCCTGTTAAAAGCAAGTTTTTCCTTCTCACTGTCACCAAAGTGCTTGCTCATGGGTGTGTGGTTTTTGTTCTCTGAATTATTGCAGGGTCTTTACCTTTCAGTATAAAGTGCCTTGAGGGAACTGTTGTTGTAATTTTGTCGCATTACAAATATGACTCTGAATTGAATTTCTCTGTGGTGCAACCAACAGGCAAATCCCTAAAAATATCTTTGTGAGACAAAAGGCACTAAATTTGATATAGACCTTCTTTAGTGCAAGGTACAGTATGCGAAGAAGACTTTGCCTCCTGACTGCTGATTTGCATTCAGCAGCTTGCATACATAAAACATTGTCTCAGCAGACGTGCACAGTGCTAGACGACTATCATTCTCTGTTTACTATGCAAGGCAGCAGAATTACTTTGTATTTAGGTGTTTGCATTCTGATTATGAACTTTATACACTAGTTAATGAGTTCAAACCTTCTCACAATGGAAGTGCTGAAAATCCCACAATGCAATGGTTGTAGTATTATGATTAAATCAATCCTATAATATTACAGCCTCCAGTGAAGATTTATGTTTATTTCTAAAACACAAATTAAATATTCATTATAGAATACTGTAAACTATATAAGGAAGTGAATGAATGAGAGTGTGTTTCTGGTGCTTCCCTCTATTATTATAGATATTATTAAGAAGAATTGGGTAAATAAATGAATAAAACTCCATTTACGTCAGTGCATACAATACAGTCACAGTACGTTTTCTAAAGTAGAAGTGCTGATATTTACTGTAAAGTTCTCACTGAAGGTGTTGTCAAAGCAGCCAGGCAAACAGACACAAAAGGAATGGCTGAGTCACAATCAGTCCCCAGGTTTGTTTGACTTGCCACCGCGGGGAATGTTGGAGGATCTCCAGCAATTGTGAGGGCCAGGCGCTCTGTGGCAGCCTCATTTCCCCAGCTCAAGTGGCCAGGGAGATAAAGAGGCCAGCAGTGGAGCATGCCAGCTGGAAAAAGCCTGGGATCCAAACAGTAAAAACCCCGTAGGCATTGAAAGACTCAATTTTATTTGTGTTTAGGGTGAATATATGAACACAACAGCATTTTGAGACTGTTTCCCTGAAGTGAAGCTGCCAGTTCTTTAAATTAAAAGGTGAAGATACTAAACTATAATTTTCCTTTTTATTGGCCTGCAGCCCTGCAAAGGAGCTAAATCCATATTGGACTATATCTATCTGTGCACATGATCAAAAAGTTGCCACAGCATGATATGGGAAAGTGGAGGCTTATGTCCAACTCAAGTCTAGACAGGAAGACATATGAGGAGGTGGGAGGAGAAGGGAAGCGCTAATTAGAGTGAGATTAAAGTTATCTCCATTTATCTATAAGTCTGTAGACTCTATCATGGCCCACTCCCTTCCCCACAGGAGTAAACACAGGAAGATGCTGCTAATTAGTGTCTGTGATGCTGAGGACCAACTGATGTCAGCACTGATTGGACAGGTTCATCAGCTGTGACCAATCAGGACCAGCTGGAAGTGCTATTATTGAGAAGCTTGTGAATATTTGAGTGAAGGTTTGACTGATGTTTATCTCTGAGATCCTCACATTTGTCACATTTGTGCAGTCATCAATATTCCTATTATACATGTTGCATCGATTTTGAAGTCAGTTTACCGACTGCCATCATGAGACTGATTATAATAATTTTGGTGATCTCATGATATTTCAGCTAATGCCAGGATCAAGTCGCAATGCTCATATATTTAATCCTGTGGTGTAAAACATCTATATGTGCAAAATTATGAATTTTTTTTTTTATCAACTTCAACTGCACCTTTTTGGTCCCAACTAGCAAATGTTAACATGCTTATCTTGCAGGAATGTCGAACTCCAGGCCTCGAGGGCCGGTGTCCTGCAGGTTTTATATATCACCCTGGGTCAACACACCTGAATCAAATGATTAGTTCATTACCAGGACTCTGGAGAACTTCAAGACATGTTGAGGAGGTAATTTAGCCATTTAAATCAGCTGTGTTGGATCAAGAATACATCTAAAACCTGCAGGACACCGGCCGTCGGGGCCTGGAGTTCGACACCTGTGATTTAGAAGTTCACGACATATTACAGATCTTATATCAGCTGAGCTATGGTCATGTTAGAATGCTGAGCTTAGGATCTAAGGTAACGTCAAAGATTCCCAACTTTATTTTTACAAGGCCTTAAAATAGCTATTTTTCTATTTTACATTTTTGGCCTATGACAGCTGGTATAGGTTGCAGGGTACCACAGCTTTCATGGGATGAGAAGTGTGTTACATCCTGGAGAGGTTGCCAGTTTATCCCAGGCAGCAGTTAAAGTGGGATTTGGCAGTTGGAGTAACCCGAAGATTGGGTGTAGCAATGCAGCATAGGGAAAGGAATCACTTGGAAATTAAGCCACATACTTTGTTTTGGGAGCACCAGAAGAATCAATTGACCTGTACTGATACTCTGACATTCACTGCTCTTTGTAGATATCACCATCTGAATTCAACAAGATATAAGCAGATGTGTTATGAGCCATATGGCTGCTTTCAAACACCATAGGCAATATAAAGCAAGTAAAAGTTAGAATTTGGTGAGTGACTAATCAGCATCATCACCTTCAGTATATTCACCTTAAATTGATACCAGTTAGCCTTGATGTAGCCCAACATAGACCATGAACAGCACAGCCTGCCCTCCACCACTCCAACATCGTGCATTACTGTAAACTTCACCACAGTACTGCAAAATAACCAGTTTAGCCTGCAGCCTGCCAAAACACCTAGTATTTTCACGCAATCTTTAAACAAGAAAAAATTAATATACCTCTCAGTTCATCCATGACCTCAACTTTATTTACATCTGCACCATGAACACAACTCAGAGATGAGGATGAAAAAAGAACATGTTGAGCATGTAGGCAGACAATGGGATGTCATTCTTTTATTATTACTGAGCAAATATCTCTATGCAGTCAATAAAGCAATGCCAAGCTGTGGCACATGAAAAATAAACTCTTTCAACAGTAATATGCATTAAGTTGTTTATCAGATTTATTGGTTCACTAACCAAAGGTGCCAAAAAGGTGTTTTGTGTCATTCCAGCCCACTTTATTCCCCGATTGCAGGGATAACAATCAGGGGTTAGCACTGGCAGCCCTGCGGCCAATCTCAGTTTCCACTACTGTAATAAATATTTCTACTATTTATCCCATACAGAGTTAGGCACATTAATACCCACTTTATAATTTGAATGAAAGTAGTTCATTTTGGCTCAAGCCTTACTTTTTAAACATGATTTGAACCATATGTTTTGGAGAAACCTTTCAGCTATGTTTGCTAATAAGACAAACATAAGAAAAACATTGTTAATAAGAATGATTTTCCCTTTAAAGCCTGCTTCAGGTGCAGGCCCAATCCTGCCCTTAGTTTTTTTTTTTTCTCGATAGGATCGTATTATTATTATTAGTGTCTCATAATATGATTGCTTAAAATGTTTCTATGACCTTGAATGTCCACATTGCTTTTAAGAAATAAGTGTTTCTGGTGTTTTCATTATGTTTTCTGTAGAGTGGAAACTTCCTTGGCAGTGGGGGTGGTTGTTGGGCATACAGCTATTTAATCAGGAGGTAAATCACATACTCATAAAAGTTGATGTTCTTTTAGTCATTAGCCGAGTCTTTGGGACACTTAAGTACTAAATCTAAGATCAATTTTGTGGTACATCAAAGAGTTCCATAAAAAATAGATAAATATTTTTCATGCAAAAACAAGGAGATGCTTACAAAACATGACACATTGCTCCAGATGAATTGTCTGAAGGCATACAAGCCTTTTAAGAAAATTATAAACAGTAAATATTAATTTAATACAGAGAATATATTACGTAATCTGGGGAACAGGGATGTGAGTGATTTTTATTTCTGCTGCTAGTTTGCAGTTTTCTGATGGTACTTTCCTCTACTTGTTTCCTTAGAAATATACTATTAGTTGTAAGTTAACTTACTCTTGAGTATTTCCATAGTCTGCTATTGTTACACTCACATTACTAGTTCTTTGTTGAAGACTACTCCTTTACCTTTCCTTTATTTTTTGCTCCTTTTTTCTGTTTTCCTCTGTCTCTGCAGATCACCTGTGTCCTTCTCTGGTTTAATGCAACCCCGCCCACTCAACCTAAACAGCTTAAAACACTTAAACTGAGTCATTTCACCTTCTCTGGCTTCCCTCCTTCTTGTTTTCCTCTTCATCAAAACAACATTTCTACAGTGGGCTCAGAGGCTGAACTAATTGCCTATAATTTCACTTAGACACGCACTCACGTCCAGCCCTGCACTTCACTTCTCCAGACAGCAATCTTGGTCTCTGTCTTACTTGTTTCTTCCCTTCCTCTCCTCTCGTTCTTGTATTCTTTCCCCCAAGAGACATGATTTACTTCTGTCATGGACAAGGACATCTGCCTATTAGCGAGTGCCACTGACGTAGGCATCGCCATCCCCTCCTGCTTATTATCCCCCTTGCTCATCCGCCTTCTTCTCCCGCTCCACCTCCTCCTGCCTTACTCAAATTGGGGTCACCAACCTTCATCATGCAGTGCTGGTGAATCATCAGTGGGACTCTCGGGAGGAGGGACTGCCTGTCCAGGATACTTCCGTCCTCCTCCCTAAATTACCAGGGTAACCCGACATTGTCTGCTCTCTACTGTCACACCACTCTGTCGCACAAAGAGAGGAATACAGCAATAGAGGGAGACATTGAATATGAATGAGGGACGTTGCAAGAAGATGGGGATCGTGAAAGATACAGTAATGCTTACGTAATAAAATCAAAGCTCACCAACTCCTATTGCTTCATCAAAATGCTGTCGCAATATTATAATACACTTTAGTCATTTTATTAGTCTACAAAAACATGAGAGACTTTATTCCACCATTACTTTGCTACAATTTTTTTCTAGTTCATAAAATCATCTACGAGGTCCGGCACCAAAGAGCAGAAGTTAAAAGGGTTGGTTGATTCATCCATTTCAAAATAGTACATTTCTTAAATGTAGGCAATAAATTACCAAGAGTCCAGCCAGCAGTGAAAGTCATAGTCTGGGACATATTGGTCAGAAAATTAGCCACTGTACAGGCAGGTGAACAGAGCTTAGCAACCCTCATCAAACCATTATCATTGGCCAGATGACCTGGTTAGAGCACCCTTGGCATGATGAGAGGTTCCCACATTAGCAGTGATATAAATTAAAGCTTATTTTATTTCATGCCATGTAACAGGTGAGTAAGTCCACCAGGAATGCACTGTGGGAAGAAAAGAAGCTGCTGGAAGAATAACGATGTTCTGGCAATGATTTACTGGGAAAGCTTGGGTTAAGGAACTCTTGTGGCCACACTTTTTATGCTATCTGCCTGCTACACCTCTTCATGGCAATAATATTCCCCAGTGGCAGTGCCTTCTTTTAGCTTGCATCTTGCAACAATGCACAGACTGTTTCGGACTAGTTTAAGAAACACAATGAAGACTTCAAAGTGTTGACATAGCACAATTCTCAGTCAGATCAAGTATCTGTGAAATTTTCTCACCAGAAAGACATCAGAGATAGCTTCAACAGCCCATGTTATAACTTTCACCAAAGCTACGTGGCAGGTGGTCATGTTCCTTCTACTCCTGTATGTCATCTTATTTATATAACCTACAACACCATAGAGACACCTGCTGCTTGTGAGTAAGGCTTTGGTCACAGTAAGGAAAAAAAACTCACCTTAAAAAAATTGTAAGGCCAAGGGAGGCAAAACGGGTTAAATAATAATGAAGAAAATATTATAGCTAGGAATAGATTTGCTTGTGCTATCACAACTGTGTCCATTGTCAGATGCTACAAGGGGCCGTCTGGTGTTGGTGCCAGTTGGTGATGGTGTCCAAGACAGTCCAAATAAAGAGGTTGGAGGACTGGCATAGATAACACGTTTCTAAGCCAGGATATTATTACATTATTACAATTAAAATGATTCACGAACAGTTAGGAAACAGTGAATTGGGTTTGGATTAAAATACAGGCCCTCGCACCAGTAACACCAGCTTGGTAGCAACAGCTCCACCTCATTTATCCCAAGACCCTGTTTGTCACCCACTGTTCCCAAAGGACAGCTTTTGTGTATCTGAGACATGTCACATTTGAAAAAATATAATTATTTTTAGAACAAGAAAAATAAGAACAGGTTGTATACCAAGTAATCGATGTTATCACCATTGGCACCATCATCAGGATCATTTATTTTAAGATGATCTCCAAAATGCTGAATTATGTTAAAACAGTTTTAAAAAATCTTACTTTATTCTCCATATAACAGAGAGGATAGTTTACAGTTATGAAAATCTGATGAGTTACAGTGGATTAGACCTCTGTTTCTAATGAAGCTGAGTAGGTATGTAATTTTTATCAATTTGTCCTGGCCACAGAGCAAAGAGAACAGAAAAAAGGTCTAATCACCCTAATAAACCCAGAAAAATCCTCAGTCAAGAATTCACTTTCTTGAATTACTGGGGTGTTAAATAACTTTTTTAACTGTTTATAGATTATATACATTGGCCATATATAATCTGAGCCTCACCAAATAGGATAAGGCCCAAAATGGATGGATGACTGTATAACCCACACAAGATCCTGTGAGCTGTTCAAATATGGATTCTGTAAGAACATTTTCTGCATGATCTTTTTGCCATTTTGGTAAATGACTGCTGAATTCAACTCTTATTTCATATTTTAGTAGTTTAGCTACTACGTATAAGGATTCAGTTTTTTTTTATTTCTACATGTAATGATCACAGTGCCTTTTAAATGTAAATTTTCATGTTTGTGTTATTTGATTCAGATAAACGTACTGAGGATCAGGTTCTTGTTTTGCTTTGGCCCCACTGATGTTTGCTGTTTATAACTGAGCAGAATGTGGAGAATGGCTTGACAGCATGTGTATATGTTGTGTGTGTGTGTGTGTGTGTGTTCACAGAAGCAAAAGGTCAGTTTTGGCATGGTCTAACAGCACGTTGACTTGGCCGCAGCTTATTTGCTGATGCTATCTGTGAGCTGGAATCTGAGTAAACAGTGAGGCTAGATAACAAGTAGAGCACATCTTCCTTTTTCCCTTTCTCCTTATGTTCCCGACCACAGACCTGATGCCCCCGAAATCCAAATCCTTACACTTAACAAACACCAAGCTCTTCCTGAACTTTACTCACATTTCCCCTCAGTAAATTCTGCATTTTAAAAATTCTGTTAAACTTTACTGCCTCCTTCTCTTTGTCTCTTTCTTTCCTCCTCTCTCGCTCTCTCCGTTTGCTGTGCCAGAGAATGTAAGACTTGAGTGCCCTTTTCCTGTTGTAAAGTTGCCAGATCTCCGTCCTTAAGCGTGGTCCTGTCCTCCTTGCTGAAGATATCAACGGACACAGCTGTAAGGACTGAATAGACAGTCATATCCTGCCAAAGATAGTAACAGAGAAATGAATCACTAGATTACTTTAGACCAGAGACATTCATTCATTTTAGTAGAAACTACAACAAGTCCAGTGTCTGTGCACCTGCTTGTCACATGATTGATTTTTTTTTTTAATTCACAGTTTTTTCTTTTTCTTGAGACACAAGTCAAAACAAAATATCTGTGAACCTGTGACCTGTTTCTGCCATTAAGAAGATTCTGTTTGGCGCGACACTTAAGGCCACACCTGGACACATCTGGACTGGAGAGGGCAGCCCTGCTCTGACACCAGGACACATCTGGAGCTTACGCATTTACAGACACAGAGAGGATGCATAAATAACACTCTCACGTATGTACAGTATGTTATTCGTGGGAAATACACAAATTCAGATAGGCATGCACTTCTTCACCAAAGAACAAACATATGTCCCCACATGTGTATGAAGTACATATGCGTATGTACAGACACATGCAAAAAACAAAAATGTATGTCAAGTCATGACTCCAGATGAATTGTGAGTCTGCATTTTTATTTTATGTATGAAGGGAGACTTGGGTTTTATCACACTGTCTCAGAGAGAAATCTGAGCAGGTGCTGCAGCTGTTGGAGGGCATTTTAACCTCCCAGAAGAGGCCACTGACTGTGCCAGACAACACATCCTGAATTAAAGCTCTGAGCTTCCCTCAAGTTCAAACCATAGATACAAAAATGCGTGCACATGGAAATCAATGGCCACCTGAGAGGACAGCTTTCCACTCTATGGAATAGTTTAAGCATTTCAAATTTCACACTCTGTTGGCTTTGTTTTAAAGCAGGTCATGTTTGGGAAATCTTGCGTATTTTCGTGTGACATCTGCCTCTGAAATATAGCAATTCTCAAAAATTTCTTCATAACTAAACCACAGTGTAGAAAATAAAAAGCTCTGAAGATGTGAGGTACAACCCCAATCCCCCAAAAAGGTAAAACATAATTAAAAACTGAATGCAATGAGTAGCAATTCTCTTATTTTATTCACAATAGAAAACAGTAACAAAGTATATGTTTAAACAGAGAACAAGTACCATTAAAAAAAAAAAGAAGAAGCTAATTTTGAATTTGATTGCAGAAATGTGTCAAAAGTTGGCACAGGGCCACGTTTACCACTGTTAGCATCTGTCTGTAAATGTGTCGGAACTGATGAGACCACTTTCTGGACTTCGGGATAGGAATGTTGTTCCAGTTTTTTCTTATATAGGATTCTAGTTCCTAAAAACTCCTGGGTCTTCTTTGTGGTATTTGATTTTTTATCATGCATCAAATGTTTTCATTTGCTGAAAGGTCTGGACTGCAGCAGGCCAGTTTAGCACCTGGACACTTCTACTATGAAACCATGTTCTTGTATTAGATGCAGTATGTTGTTTATTATTTACTTTCCTAAAAAAAAAGAAGTTGTCTGGATGGGAGCACAAAATCTTTTATGCCTCTCAGTATTAATGGTGCCTTTCCAGATGTGCAAGCTGCCAGTTCCATAGACTCTAATGCACTCTCACACCATCAGAGATGCAGACTTTTGAACCCAGCGCTGATAACAAGCCGGATGGTCACTCTCCTCTTTAGTCGGGAGGATGTGGCATCCATGATTTCAAGCTTGCATTTTTCTAACCACGAAAAAGTTTTTTACTTTCTCTCAGTCCATTTTAAGTGAGCTTTGTCTCAGAGAAGACAACAGTGTTTCTGGATCATGATCACATGTGGTGTCGTTTTTGTATGACAGAGCTTTAAACCATATTTATGGATTCCATGGTGAACAGTGGTCACAGACAGTGATTTTTGAAAGAGTCGCTGAGCAGTTAGTTCCATGACAGAATCATGCAGTGTCTCCTGAGGCCCAAAGATTTTCAGCTTTGTCCCTTGCCCACAGAGATTTCTCCAGATTTTAAGAAAACTTTGATCATATTATGGACTGTAGATGAAAGTTTTTGCAGCTTCACATGGAGGAATGCTATTCTGAAAAGTTTTCTACAATTTGTAAATGCAGTATTTTGCAGATTTTTGAATCCGTAGCCATCCTTACTTCTTAGAAACTCTGGCTGTCTAAGTATGTATGTCTTTACATATTGTATCCGATCTAACCCAGTGTTACAGACCAGTTGCCAATTAACATTATATGCTGCAAAATGATTGCCAACTGCCAATCAATGTACGGAGCTACTATTTTTTTTTTTTTTCGATTATCAGGGTTGCAGGTTGGCTGGAGACTTTCCCACCTGTTATAGGGGGAAAAGCAGGGTACACCCTGGACAGCTCGCCAGTCTACTGCAGGGCTAACACAGAATGACAGACAACCATTCCCACCTATGGACAATTTAGAATGACCTAACCCCACTAACTGCATGTCTTTGGACTGAGGAAGGAAGCAGGAGTAACCGGAGAGAACGTAAAATGTCTCAGTTTTGATGCTTTGTGAATCATTGCTTTCTGTTTTTCTTTCCATTTTACACAGCATCCCAAATACTTTGGAAGTGGGGGTGAAATAGAGGGTCTGTGATTTGAATGGAATCAGCCCATACATGTTGAACACAAATCAACCCCAAAATATAAGTGCAAACAACATGAGCGTCTATAGCAACAAAGATTACGGGAAAACATCTGTGCTTGGTAAATTTTACGTAGATACACCTGCTTAGTGTGAGACATTAACACATTGGGGTTTTTTTGATATGTTGACACCCAAACCATCAGCCTTTTTTTGACCAAGCAGTTTTGGTGCTTAAACCTAAACCAAACAGTGTGTGAAAACCAAAGTAAACAGTGACTGAAAGTGAAACTTAAAAATGGTTCCAGATGTGAGTCAGACTCCAGACTTCTGGTCAAAAGTTGGTTTTGTTTGTTCACACTGATTTTTTTACTTCTCCACTGCACTGGAAAGGCTATGGCATAATTTACCGCAGTCATATTCATACCTTCTTCTGTGAGTCTTGTGGCCTTGGTGCTCCACAGCCACCTGCTGGCTCTAAAAACAGCACCAGCTCCCACTCAAACCACATCCCAGACTCTCTCAGTTTGGAGCTTTTCTTTCTTTAATATTTCTATTTTATGTTACCTCTCTCCCAACACTATGACTGTCTCCTCATTCTTCACTCTCCTTGACTTTATTCAAACTTTGCTGTAATTCTACAAACTGTGTTCCAGTCATCTTCACCTGAATCCTCTGGCATCTGTAAAATCTCTCCCACCCCTCCTTATCCTACTATAAACTGTTTTTACGCAGTGTAGCTGGTCGTCCGGCAACGAGGCCGGGCTGAGGGGTGAGCTGCAGGTGTTCCTGTTTGGGTTTGACGGCGTGGAGCGCCCGTCATTTCATATTTTTAGTCTCGTGGAGAACTCTGCAGCTTGTGGTTTGAGTGGGTCACTCGTGTGTGTGTTTGTTTATTTATTTTAAAAGGCCAATCACCCGGGCAGCTTTGTGTCAACATGGAGGACCAGCTTCCTGTTATTACTGACCACACACACACGTATGTATATACAAACCTGTAATATACTGTATCTGTAATTAAGCAGCAGCATGCAACAACCAAACAGACATGAGCTGTGCGTGTGCTTATCTGCTTTCTACAACGAGCAAGGCCATATATACAGCTGTAGAAACTGAAACATCCGCAAACATGCTGTCCTCACAACTGCTTATCTTTTAAATTAACAGTTTTTAATAGTGTCTTGCTGCAACTCAGATCAATATATGACTGACCTTAAATAACGTAGATTAAGATTTTTGGCACCCCAATTTTGATGAGTACTGAAAGTACTTTACTCTTGTTTGACAAAAAAAATAAAAATTTGTTATTATTTAAACAGCAATTTTATTTGAAACAGACACACAGGTCATTAGATTTACACTTTATGTTAAGGACAATTATGCCACCACCTTATCTCGGATACCAGAGTCTGATTAGCCATCTAGAAAAAATCCAACTGTCATATAAAGGCATGCAAACAGCAGCTGTAATAAAGTCTACTCCATTATATAGTTAAAACTTTTTATTGTAAATCTTCCTCTTGGAACTGTAAAAACTAACCACAGAATGAAATATGAAACTAAATGTGATGTAATTGACCTTAGATAAACAAGGAGCTCTTTATCAGTCGGCAAGAAAGTTAGTTTATAAGGGATCTAGTCTGTCTTTCTCTCGCTTTCTCTCAATGTATGTGTGTGTGTGTGTGTGTGTGTGTGTGTGTGTGTGTGTGTGTGTCTGTGTGTGTGTCTGTGTGTGTGTCTGTGTGTGTGTCTGTGTGTCTATGTGAATGAATTCGTGCAGCTATAGTGGTCGTTTGTGGAGTAAGTAGGTTGGTGTTTGCCCTTGAGCAAGATAATGAATGCATACTAGCTCATAGGATTGCTTGACTGTCTCTCTCTCCTTCTCTTTCTCTCCATTGCTCTCTCTTACACACACACACACACACACACACACACACACACACACACACACACACACACACACACTAAATCCATCTTTGCCTCTACATTAACCTTGGTTTGAATGTTCTGTGGAGGAGGAGTGTGGCCACCAGACTTCCTGTTTCCATTTCAGAGGAATCAAATGGATCACTCAAGTTTGTTCTCATTTTATGTCTCTGATTTACTGATATGCCCTTGTTATGATGTATCTGTTTCAATCCACAACCTGGTAAAGTTTTATTTTTAAGAGCCCACAAATTGCAAATAATTTCCTACTAATATTTTTCTTGGAAAGACAATGTAATTAACTATTAATTATAATTTATTTCACATTTACTTTCTTACTGGAAACTTAACCTATGCTTAGATGTAGATATCCCTGTAGACAAATTTGACATTTTTGCATATTGAGCAGACCTGACATAAATTATCTTTAGGATATCCAAATTGCAAATATACACTTTACACACTATACACACAATATAATTCCCAAAATAGGGAGAGTTTACTGTAATAACAGTATGGGTTGTAGCTACTTTTTTTCTATCATAGACTATGTTTTATAGTCCAGTAAGGTGGGTCAATGGAAGGAAAGAATAATTTAAAATTTGGTATTAAGATTTGTATTGGCTAAAGTTAATGGAAGGTAAAGAAAGTTACAAGGAGACTAGCCCAACAAGTCAAAATGAACTTTAATAACTTTATTTATAAAAGTTGGAATTATAAAATGTCCAAGAAGCCAACTAATGAGCTAAAATACTTCTTTATCAAAAGATAATCAAGATACACAGTCCTACTCACAATGACACGATCACATGTTCACAGTAAGAATATTATTTCTTTAGTTGGTTGTTGTGCTACAGCACCAGAGCCAACACCAGAAGAGCAGGGGGTGAAGTGGCTAGGGAGTCAGAGGTCTCAAGTCAAGTCAAGTGGCTTTATTGAAATTTCAACCATGTGCAATAGTACAGTACACAGCGAAGCAAGACAATGCTCCTCCAAGACCATGGTGCTATATATAGCATAAAACAGACAATCAACACAGGACTACATAAAGTGCAAGTGTGCAGAAATTGCAAAAAACCCAAAACAGCAACAGTGCAACACAAGACAGAACCATTGATGTAGGAAGTGGACAGTGATCGCTCCTGCTCTCCTGAAGTCAACAGTTATCTCTTTTGTTTTGTCCACGTTTAGAGACAGGTTGTTGACTCTACACCAGTCTATTAGCTGTTGAACTTCCTCTCTGCATGCTGACTCGTTGTTCTTGCTGATGAGACCCACCACAGTCGTGTCATCAGTGAACTTGATAATATGGTTCGAACTGTGCATTGCTGCACAGTCGTGAGTCAGCAGCGTGAACAGCAGTGGGCCAAGAACAAAGCCCTGAGGGGCTCCAGTGGTCAGTGTGGTGGTGTTGGAGATGCTGTTACCGATCCGGACTGTCTGAAGTCTCTCCGTTAGAAAGCCCAGGATCCAGTTGCAGAGGGAGGTGTTCAGGCCCAGCAGGCTCACTTTTCCAATCAGGTGCTGAGGAATGATTGTGTTCAATGCTGAACTGAAGTCTATGAACAGCATTCGTACATATCTGTCTTTATTGTCCAGGTGGGTGAGAAAAAGATGTAGGGTGGTGGCGATGGCGTCATCTGTTGACCAGTTAATAGGCGAACTGCAGTGGGTCCAGTGTGGGTGGCAGCCGGGTCTTAATGTGCCTCATGACAAGCCTCTCGAAGCTCTTCATCATGATACATGGATGGATGGATAGATAGATGGATGGATGGATGGATTTTGCTCTGATTTTTCATTTCATTGTCACAAATGAGCTGTATCACAGCTGCCATATGTTGAAAGGTGGGACCCTAAATGGGTCACCAGTCTGTTGCAGATGGATGAATGCTGTTATAATATATATGATTTCAGGGATGTACAAAGTTAATAGAGCAAAATTCACTTTGTAAATCTGTAGCAGATGAGACCTTTAGTTAGAAACACATTTATAGTATTAAAATATACTGCCTAAATAAAAATATATATTGTACTGTACACAGTAATAGTGAAAATGCATAAAAAGCAAAACTGACCGGTTCTCAGGTTCTCAGTTGCAGGTATTGTTCCAGAAACAATATGTTGTACATGATTATTATGAGTATTTAAGACCTTCCTCCACTGCTGCTGTCTGCCACCCTAATCTCCTAAACCAACTTTACAGAATCTTTGAGTCAGCTTTTAATCTTGGATTTACAATGAGTGAAGTCCAGATTTCCCCTTTAGCAACACTGTTGTCTTTACTGGTGAAGTCTGAGTATGTCTGACTGACTCAGTGTGGGCAGGAGACATGACACAAGGTGTGCACACACACACACACACACACACACACACACACACACACACACACGAACACGCACACGTCTGGCCCACTGTCTAACTAAAAACACTGAGCTCAGAACAAAAGAATGAAATCTTATCGCACACTGGAATTCTTTACTGGTGAATGAAAAGAGTCAGACTCTGTTTTTGCGACAGTGTCTGTGTATAGTCTCTCAGTGTGCGACTGTGTACATTTGGGCAGGATGTGTGCTCATTTCAGCTGAGTGGATTCCTTCATATGAGCTGGTAATGAAATCTCATCCCCGTCCCCCATGCTCTTTCTCGTCACTTCTTTTTCTGACATCCATTTGTCCTTTCCAGCATGCAGTACTCACAAATCATCCTGTTTTTTTGTTTTTTTTTGTCATTCCCCTCTAAAACACACTCCGCATCTAAAAATACTGAAGTGTGCTTAAGGATTTACTGGATGCATCAAACTATCAATCTAAACACTTCTAATCGTGTTGTCGAGTTCGAACAGGTTTACATGCCATACCTGTTTATACCTTTTATACACCTGTCTCATGACAAACTGCAATGTTTGACGGTGCAAGTGAAACACTCGTCACCTTGGGGTTGATATTCAGCATTCAACTTATTGGCAATTTTTGCACATCTTTGTTTTAGCTTATATCACATTTTGGTCCTTTCTTTTCTATTCGAAGCCATCCTGTGTCTCACTGTGTTTCATCATACAGCTCTTCTATGCGCTATTTTGGCTTTTTTGTATATCTTGTGGCAGATGTAACTCTGGAAACTGGATACAGAAGCAGTAACGTTTACTCTACTCTAAAGACATTGGGTCTTTTATTTTGAAAATTCCCTGCTGTTTCTGTGCCTTACTCCCCATCCTCCTCATCTCCTGCTCTGTGCTGGGGGCATGGCTTTCATCAGAAATAGACTAGATATGTTCTTTTAGCTTAAAATAGTGGATATCCACTTCTAAGATATTTCCGAGTGCATCCAGTGGAATCTCAAGCACTGGTTTGAGTGGGAAGGATCAATTATGACAGATGCAGATATCCTATTTCTAGGATACGACCAGCTCATCTCACACCTTGGGCCCAAAGGCCTGTGTTTTGTTGTCCATTGGATCTGTCCAACACAGAAGCAGTAGTGTTTGGAAGCATTCGGTGTCTGAAAACTGGTTTCTGTTCATGACAAACACAACATGGCAGAAAACTTCTTAAGAAGTTGTTTATTCCCATATATACCGAGGAAGATACATTTGAGATGATATCCAAGCTGATTTTCCAATCTTCAGAGGAACCCAGCTGTTGTCCTTTATGATGATCATTATCATTATTATCACTGCTAAATCACAGTAAGCATTGCGACTAAATTTATGTTTGGTCAGACAGCTTTATTTCATCATGCAAAGCAGTTTCAAGTTGAGATACTCACCAATCTGCATCGACTTTTAGCTTCCATATTTTTGGTGTTTTGGAAGTAAGGAAGCTTTAAGAAACGTAGGAAAACTCTGTAGGGTGACACAATAGTGCAGTGGCTATTTCAGTATTGTAATGTGTGTTTGTGTCTGAAATTTAAGTACAGAAAGCCATGTAAACTCAACGGCATAGTTTTAAAAGTCAAAAAGGTTATTTAAAATAAAATCTCCCAAAAGAATATTTTTTTTCCTAATACCTCACTCTGTTCAAAGCACCGCTCTTCAAAGGATTTTGGAAAAAGTCTCCAGATGACTAAGTAATAAAGCTGAGTTTGTTGCATAATTTCTATAAACAACAATTCACATTAATTTGATGTTTGTCAGTGTCACTTCACCGCTTTCACTTTTACAACAGCTTAGTTTTATAACTGCTTTCCACATCATCTGCACCACAACAAAACATTTACGTACAATACCGTAAACTGTCAGACTCGTTCCTTTAAACTGTTTCCATGGTTCAAAATAAAGTGATTTTCCTTTTCACACAGGTTTATATTGGGGGGATTTAATAGCTTGGATTGATTACTCAGAGGAATGTGTGACTTTCCAACATGTCCCAGCTGCAGAAAATGTGTTCTGCTGTCCCCGATAGAAATGGTTTTATTAATTTCAGCTAAAGTAGATTAATATGTTTTATCAACATGTGCAAGGTCCAAAGCTTTAAACAAAGCCCAGAATAAAAGGCTTGTTCCCACAGCTGTAAATCTGCATTACTTTTCTAATCCTTTATTCAAACCTATTTCCTAAAACTCACAATCCCATACAAGTAAACCACATTCTCTAATAGATTTCTTGATAAATTTGCTTTTCCCTGCAAATAACAACATTTAGGTTACTTCATTTGTCCGTTTGATGCTGAAGAGAAAGACCAGCATGGGTCTCTTGAGCATTTTAACCAAAGCAATCGTTTTTACATTATACAAGGAGATTTGGCCCAGTATTGATGAAAAAATAATGACTATCAGTAGAGTAGATAGCTAGTAGATGGCATTAGCTGCATTTCAGCGAAGGAGCTTTTCCCAGGAACTGGGGACTTTTGGAGGGACTTAATGCATTTCCACTGTATTTCTGTATTTAAGTTAACTTCCATGAGGCAAGATTTGGAGCTTCAGACTGAAGGCAACTGATAGTGATTTTATATTTCATCCATGTCTAAATAACCACACCAACAGCTGTCACCTTCTCACCAAGCTTTTTGCTGATGGTCGTGCAGTCGATTCCAGACTTGTGCAAGTCTACAACTGACATCCTCTGATGGCTCTTTGGTCTTACACATGGTGCTGGAGAGGTTTAAATGGAAGACACTGATTCTGTGGGTGGGTGTGCTTTATACACATAATGACTTGAGATCTGGAGGATCTATAATTGACTGACTGGGTGGGTTGTAGGGGATCAAATAGTTTGTTTTTGTTTTTTGTTATTTGTTTCAATCAATGACATGAAAATCAATTTTTTTACTTTTATATAATGATTAATATCCTGTTTCTCTCCATTAAAATGAAAGTACCATAAAAATTAAAGACTGTTTCCTTGTAAGTGAGCAAACAAATTCAGCAGAGGACAAAATAATTATTTCCTCCACTGTATGGGAAATTTAATTTAATTTAAGTTTCTACTTGGCTTTATGCTTCCCACCTGCTCATTTCTATTTGGACTTTTGTCACCCAATCATTATTTGGTTCAATAATCCAATAAACGACATATGCTTTTATTCTTCCTTCTGCCAGTGAGTCATGCATTTGAATACACGCCTCATTAGACTGGGATTGCTGTTGACGATTCAAGTTCACAACATATTTAACTGAAACTTTGATCATGTTTAAATTGTTTCATATAAAACAGATTTTCTCATTTCAACAAAAACGTCTGAGCTCAGATTTCAAGTTTTATGACAACACCAAGACGTTGAGGGTGTTTAATGTAATAATATCATCCTGACTACATGAAGTTACAGCAGCAATAACATCATAAAAGCTGTGTACATTAATAATTGTTCATTTTAATATGTAAAATTAACAATTTTATATGGTCAACTCAACAATTAAGCAATTAAATTAACAATTAAAAGTGAAAACTAATCCAGTTGTGAAAAAATGTGAAAATCAACAGTCAGTTTCCTTAAAAATTCAACAAGCAGATGTTTAGCTGAGCAGATAATGTGGATTGTTGTGACTTTTATTGATGGGATAACAGGACTCATAAATTCCCATGTTATCAACTGGGAAGTATTTACTATGCAAACAAACAAACAAAAAAAAAAAACCACAGCACAGTGGCATGGTGGTTAGCACTGTTTCCTCACAGGAATAAGGTCCTGAGTTTGCCTCCACCACCTGGCCGGCGCCTTTCTGTGTGGAGTTTGCATGTTCTCCTCGTGTCTGCTTGGTTTCTCTCCAAGTACTCCGACTTCCTCCCACAGTCCAAAGACATGCAGTGGGCTTAGGTTAATTGGTGATTCTAAATTGCCCATAGGTGTGAATGGTTGTCTGTCTCTCTCAGGGTGTACTCCACCTCTCGCCCTATAGTAGCTGCAATAGGTTCCAGCATCCTCGATAAGCATAAGCGAAAGAGACTGTATGAATGGATGGAAAAATCACACACAAATAAACAAACAAATGTGTGTGTCTACAGCTTTTGCTACTATTACTATGACGCCAAGTTAACTTTTCTATCCAGGCTCTCCTTTCCACCCAAGGAGCGATGATCATGCCAATCAACAAGTTATTATGTCGGACAATTTGCTGAAAGAAAAGAGAAGAAGAGAAGGGGGGCTGAACAGGGAAGTAATTCAGATACCCGCTTCCCCCCCTCCTCTCCTGATGAGGCCTCAAACTCTGTGTCCATGGAGGGATGGAGCAGTATGGAGGTGGGAACACTGGGATGAGGGACGGATGGATGGCTTGTTAAGAGGGCGGTGAGGTATTACTTTAAAAGTTTCTCTCCACCCCCGTCGGAAGTCAGCGGGACAGGCAGCCAACAGCTTTTCCAGAGGATGGGAAAGCTGGAGGCTGGGATTACTGCTCATTTCAGGAAGGCACTCAGTGAAGCCAGAGCTGTGGCTAACTATTACTTTAATGTTGAAAAATTGTCTTTAAAGCTACCTTTCTCTCTTAAAGTGTCCCATATACAGAAGATCCTGTTTACATTCTTGATTCGCTTGAGCTAAATGACACCTACCACAGATGAAGTGAACACTCACTGCTGTGGTATTTTCTTTAATGGGTGATATTCTTGATTTCCTTTCCATCATTTATACACATTCCTCCTAAATTTAACCTGTCCTGAATTATAGAGTCTGCAATGAGAGGCCCATCTGTGGGTCAGAAAGGTTTAAGAGACTCTCCCTAGTGGTTCATTTAAGGGTCTGTGAATCTGTGCTTTATGTTTTCTTTCTGTTTTTCTTCTGAGTTTGATCTCTGGGACAATATGCCGCAACTACAACATGTTTTATTAATCTCAAGTACCAGATTAAGAGTCTTCCTAAGTACACCAAAAAAGAAGACTTTTCAAGACATAGCACTTAAGAGTTATAAGTATTAGGATATAACTGTCATATTTTACCTTGAATTAAATAAAAACAACAGCTCTTTGTAAGGTAGGTCATCAGTTTTAATATTAGACTGGCTTACCAATCAGTACCAACAGCCAAAGTAACTGGAATAGCAGATAAGGATTTAGGTGGGGTGAAATAGAATAGCATACAAGAGGATAACAGATTGATCAAGAGGACTTTGTGGTTTCTCAGACCAACAAAATATAAATGATGTGCCAATAAACACATTTCACCTGATGCCAGCGACCAGGGGATAAGATAAGATAAGATAAGCTAAAATAAGATAAGGTAAGTTGTTACAACAGCAGAGTGGAGAGAACAGGAATGAATAGATGGAACATAAACTATTCAAGAGAGAAGAAATATAATATATATATATATATACAGAACTACAGTTGACTAAGGAATGCCATGAATGGTGTGCTATAAGGAGGTAACACCTTAACACCTTGAATCTGTCCAGTGGTTACTGGAGCTCTTATTGTCGTTAATATTCAATATATTGAATATAGCCATGAATGCCAAAATGTCAATCATGTTATAGGCAGTTGCTTTTCATCAGTATTAGTCTCTTCTTTTGATAAATTTTATATAGAAAATACAGTCTTGAATTGCATTCAGGGAACAGCTGAAGCTAAGTGGCTAACATGCTAACATCGTCTTCATCAATATATGCAGCACAATCATTAGATGTTTATGCATGATGCAATTATAATTTGTTCATTTTTTAATGTTTTAAACTAAAAATTCTTAACAATCTCAACAAATTATTTAAAAATAACAAATGATTTTGAGCCTAGAGCCAGGCTTTTGAGTGCAGCTGTCCATTAGTTATGTAGCTAGTTAGCTAGTGGAAGTGGAAGAGAAAACCTAGCTGAGCATTGTTTAAAATTTTAAATATTTCTAACCAACACCTCTAAACCATATTAATGTTAAATATCCTGTCTTCTAATCCACACCACAATCATTGTTTACTATCCTCATGGTGAACAGTTATAGCTTAGCTGCTTTTCTGTGTTATGATGTTAATGCTAAGTTACGGTAACCTTTCCCAGCTGTAGCTTTTTTTCATGTAAAAAGAGACATTTCCTTTTCTGCGTGATATGGTGAAAGGGCAATAAGGTGAACACGGATCCGAGCCAGTGTGCCCTCAAATATCTTTTTACTACAACAGACCCAAGAACCAAGTGACAAGGAAATTGTGTCCATCTAAGAAATTACACACTGACTGATAGTGAAGTTGACATTTGTTTGGAGGTGGCAAAGGCCAAAAAGTTCCTTTGTATCCACAATCAAACCAATTAAACCACTCCTTAAGGAGGTCAGAGGTCATGCTGAGTTAGAAGAACTTAACCACGGAAGATCTGCTTGTACAAATGTTTTCATTCCAGCTTCTAAAAGGAGCATAGAGGTAGTGAGAAGCACCAAACAGGACATAAATATATCTCTCACATTATGTAATCTCTTCTTTCACAGGTCATAGATTCTTTCACTGCAAACCATCCCGAACCTCAAAAAACTTTGACTGAATGCTCCGACCCCAGCAGTGTGTATTGCAAGAGAAAAGCAACAGTGTAACAGAGACAGTCACTCAGCCTTGGGATGAATGAGCTCTGTGAATGAGTCTTTTTTTGGGGGGGGGGGGGGTGTTTGTACGAGAATGGACTAGAAGAGCAAGTGGAGGGTACAGAGAGGAGGAGCACAGGAACGTGGGCAAGTGATTCTCCAGATGAGATCTAATATGTGAGACGGTGCATCCTAAAGAGACGTTTTCTCATGGGTCCACCCCATGAATACAAATTCAACCCGCCACCCGCTCTGTGCTGGAAGGACGAATGCACCTTGCGTAGTGTAGAAGTGCAGCCTCTTTCTTTTTCTTTTTTTCCCCCCTCAATGTTTACTTTCATCCAATCACAGCACTCAGCTCTGGTGACTTCATGAAAGCTCTTATGAGTCATCCATTCATAGCTTTTTGTCTTCTAACTGAATCCGTTCGCTCTCATTCAGAGTAATGAGGCCTCGTATTTATAATGATGGAGAGACTGTCTGCGAGCATGTTGGCGGAAAAATTAAAATGTTGCCAACGAAACGCCGCAGGTGAGTTTGGTAAAGGAGGAAAACAGTTAGTCTGCATTTGTGTGCTGACTTTAAAGTCCCTCTTGAACATGTTTTATTTATTTATTTGTGTGTGTTTTGTGCATTTAATTGTGTATGTTTCTTTTGATGTTATTTACTCTGATGGCGTGCACATTATCATATCTCTAAGTTTTCATCCTCATGTGGTTGTGCGTGTGTGTGGGTGTGTGTGTGTGCGTGTTTCTGTGTGTGTATGAGAGAGAGAGATAACAGCCTGTAAATGTACTAGCGCCGGTCTTAGTGACATCACTATTTGAGAGAATCTGAGTGGTCAGGAAAGTCATTTAGAGTTAAACTGAGTTTACCAGCTGGACACTAGAAGGAAAAAGTGTGTGTGCGTGTGTGTGAGAGAGACAGAGAGAGAGAGAGAGAGAGAGAGAGTGTGTAGGTGTATGTATGTGAGCAAGAAAAGAGAGAGAGGGAAGGGGGAGGAGATACAAAAGGGAGGAACAGAGTGGAGAGGAAAGGAGAGAGACATAGTAAGGTTTAGGAACAAGAAGGAGTTGTTGCTTGTGATACAGTACAGACAGACAGACAGACAGACATTTATTGTCTTCTTGCAACTTCTAGCAGCGGTACCAGTCTGTCTTACACAACTAAGGGTGGAAGTGCAGGCGACAGAGAAAAGGGAGTTGCCTACTAGCAGAGGTCAGGCAGGCAGAGGGGAAGCTAGTGGATGTTTTTTAAGAGTTTGCTTATCTGACACTGACAACAGGATGAGGAGCTGAGTGAGGGAGTAGAGAGGAAGAGAATCATGGAGCAAGCGACTTTACCTACAGTACATTTGCATAGGAGACATAGGAGAGACATGCACTGGCTTCTCTGAGAGAGGTAAAGAGACAGAGGTAAACAGTCCACTTTGTCCATTCTGTCCAAAGGAGCGGGAGCGAGAGCCGAGGGATCGTAACACTGGAGCTCAAGGATAAACCATGGACTCTGCATACATCCCACTACACCTGGACGTGAGTACTACATCCCTGTCCCTATGTCTCTGTCTCTCACACACACATGCACAGATCTGTCTGTCAAACCACAGGCCACAGGAACTGCACTGCTGAAACCATTAGTCTCCGCTGGGAAAAACACACTTGCACACACTCGTGCATATGAATACACTGCTGGCCCACTGTATTGCTCAATCTACCTCTTGTCAGGTAAGCAACTTGTCCAAGAATAATGTGCCCTTTATTGGTTCAAAGAGCATAACGTAACTCGCCACCACTGTGCAACATGCGAAGTATGAATTGGCCCTCAGTGTTAATGCTCAGCAGCTTTAATGTGAAAAGCAGAGGTGTGTTTTTGTTCTGTATTTCACATCGGTTTAGCTGTCAGACACACAACGAGGGCAGTCTCTGAGCTTTCAGCAGTCATGGGTTAGATATGTCAGTATTTCCACTGATGCTGTTACAGTGTTGTGCCTCAGTAGGGCCTCCTGTTAACCACAATGCAGTTGTGAGATCTCTGTGCAGCATCCCGGGCTGAGGAACAGAGCCGCATGAGGATGAAAGAGACAAGCTGTGAATACATGCCGAACTACCGATGCTCTGTTCTACCTCACAATTGAGACTTAAGCCAAAAAAACAGTGCGCGTAGGCATGTGCGTGTAGATGTGACCAGCCAGAAAAAGCAATTTACAGTTAAGCTGTGGAAACAGTGTGTTTGCGAGCTAACTCTAAATCTATATCAAAGTTGTCTCACATTTTTACAACCCTTCACTGTTACATATATTGGCAAGTTTTTCTCCGTGTTGCGCTCACTCTGCCTGGCTGTTAGCCTGTGTTTAAACTCTGTAGTGCTCTGTGCTTGGACACATTTGTATCCAAGTGCGTGTATGTTCTGTATGTGTAGAGCAGAAATGGACGCCTGGGTCATTAACCAACTAATCAGTCCAGCTGGGATGAATTAGAGTGCTGTTCTAATAGACTCCAATAAAACTCTACAGCAGCCTACCTGGAATATTGTTCTAATGATTTCATCTGTTACGCCTCAGAAAGCAGAGCCACAACTGCAACTGTTTTGGACATTTTTCACCCCACCCCCATTATATATTAACTCCACAGCCCAGAGTCAACCATTAATGATCAGTTAGGTATGGGGAGTATGGTACAGGCTTAACCTCACATTTAATTATAGTGACTGCACACGCACTTTATACATTTTAATGGGGGGAAAAAGTGTTAGCCAGTACAGATGTATCCTCAGAAGTGATCCCAGGTGTGTATATGCACACAGCACATCATATCTGGACTCATGAGGCTATCCGACATGGCACAGTTTCAAGAAAATGAGTTAGCTCAGAGCCTGAAAATGAACCCTGTGGCATGTGCGCTGCACGTATCGTGTTCTGAAAGAATGGGACGGCAGCACAGAAAAATGAGAGCTTGGAAGGGGGGGAGAGAAATCAGGGAGAGTGAGAAGAGGAATTTAGGAAAAGAAACACGGGAAGAACAACAGGAAGGGAAAGTTGAGGGACCAGGCGTAACATGAAGACAGCGGCAGTGGATAAATCAGCCGGCTGTGGTGACACTCCGGCCCCCTGGCCCGGCAACAGTCTGCCGCACTCTTCCGCAAAAACACCATTCATTTTAAGACCTAGGAAAAAAGAGCAGAACTAATGGGGGAGATGGAGAGGGAGAAAGTTGATAGGGAAAGGGGAAGGTGACGCAGAAAAGCATGAAAAGTGACATTTTAACAAAAAAGATGTAAGAGAATAAAGGAAAAAAAGATGGTTTGAAGGGGACATGGGAGACTGTGCTTAAAGAAAAGTAAAACAGGGTTATATACGGTGGTGTATGACAACAGAAGGACAAAGTTCAAGGAATGCAAGGAGGAAGGAGGAAGGGGAAAGGGAGCAGAGTTTGAAATAAACAGATAAAAAGAGGGGCAGAAAGAGAAACGGATGTCAGAGGTCAGAGGTTTTAATCAGTGAGTTCAGAAAGACACGGGGCAGACCAGCAGCCACACTCGTCCGCCGCATGCCAGGGTCACTCAGCTGTCTGCTCGTGAGGTCAGGTCACATATAATAAGTCTCATAGGCTGAGCACAGAGGGGAAAGACACACAAACACGGCTGCTGAACTCCATACCTTTCATTTCGCCTTATCCCTGACCCCATTCATTATACGGCTCTCCTAATTTATCCTTCCAGAACATTTCATTGTTTAAGCCAGAGGAAAGGTATAAAAAAGTCAGAGATAAAATAAGGAACTGGGGAATGTAATCATGAAAATGTCAGTTTTTCTAGCCAACTTGAATGAGCTGACATCTGGGTGCCACCCACTCAGATGCACATAACACATAAAACATCTAAATTAAGTCTGGATCCTCTTTGCCCTCCCTTGAAAGTGGATTGAACCATTCATAAGGCAGACACCCAGGGAGGAAACAAAGAGCCTGACAAAGCAGTGTAGGACACTTTTCCCAAACTTCTTTCTCTGTTTTTGTCCCTGTTCCTCTTCCTCGCTGCAGCTGCGACACACCCTTCTGTGTGACAACCTAACCTTTGTACCTCAGAGTCACCTGGGTGGTTTTGTAGGTGAGGAAAGTACAGGAGAGATGTGGTGTTGTTGTCCTTAATCTGCTTTACAAGCCTCCACAATATATGGGAGAGGTTGTCCAGCAGTTCCTAATCTGTAATTGTCCTCTGCTGCGTTGCCTCAGGTGAAACAGCACTGGGTGTGGTGTTTAATGGCCAGCTAGCAACAATCCCACGCTAGAGGTGGCTTATTTTCCCAGGCTTGCCCTTTGAGCCACGTACCACACACAGTACACATACCCACAGTCACATATACATAAAAATACACACCTTCACACCTGTGACCTCTTTCTAACCTTTTTTCTGACAGCGTGGTAAGATTAGCTGTCATTACAACGTCATTATGTGTTTACTCAGTCATAAACTCCTCTGTTATCTCGCTGTAGAGGCCCTAATCGATTCTCTGTCCCTTACAGGCGAGAGATAAAGAGATAGAAGCAAGAATGAGCGAGAGATAGGTGAGCACTTGGACGAGAAAAAAGATAAAGCCAAACTTAAAGTCCTGCAAAAGACATAAATTTAGATGCAGATGGGGTTTATTGTTCTGTTCTTCTTTACTGTGCAGCAGTTCATCTGATTTGCAGTGCAGATGTTTTTTTCTGCCTGGTAAACAAGTTTTGCACCTTTGCACTGACCCTTTAACACCTTAGCTCAACCTTTTCAGGTCAAGCTAGCCATTACCTTGCTGGTTTGCAATAATTCACTCACTTCTTAACCCTCATACTACAGAGATGTAAGGTGTTGGCCAGGTCGCAGTAGTATTTGTGTGACCCCTGTCTGTGATCACGTTCCAGCACTGAATGCCCTGCCAACAAAATCAAGTGTAGCTAAAAGAGTGCTCTTGCAGCATCTGTGGGTTTCAAGTCAAATTAATGACTGCGAATATAATCTTTTCACTCATTTGTATGAGTGAAGTGAATGAAGCAGGCAGGAATATGAAAGAAATAGGGAGGTTACAGGCAACTGGACTGTGCAGGTGCAAATGAATCTAACTCTGGATGACCCAACGGAGGGAATACAACGTGTGTGCTGAGCAGAGCATGCCAGTGCATGCACATCTAAACTCTAATGAGATGTCCCATTTCTTGTATTTGTTTTCTTTTCGTTTTATTTGCAAAATAAAACAACACAATAATAATTGTGTGGTGGATACCTCTGCGCATGACGGCAGCCTTGAATTCGTGATTTAACGCAGATTTGTTTTGATTGGTTTGCAGTGGCATTACTCGCATCAAAGCAGCATTAAAGTAATGCTGCCCCGAAGCTCATATTTTTCAAAACTGCGACATTAAAAGCTTTCATTTGTTTTGATCACATCACTGTAGAAGACATGAAGTCCAATTATTCAGCTGGCTTACAGTCAGTGAGCAATTATTGTGGCACTATTTTTTTATATTAAAATACCAGAATTTACCCTGACATCAGACTAAACTGAGCATTTTCAGCGTTTAGTGTTTAAATCTGCTATTTGATGCCTGAGCTATCTCTTTAATCTTCCTATAATTAAGGGGTTAATTAGATTAGACCTCAAATAAAAAATATTTTTAAAAAGCTACTTAATTCTTGAATAAGTATTTTCTCAAGTCATTTGAAAAAAAGGGAAGAAAAAAAATCTATTTACATGTCACTCTATCAGGTCTCTGTAAATACCAAACACATCACAAGCATCCACACACACACAACAGCACTACTACAGTAGAGCACACACAAACATGCAGCATGATTAAATTACAGATAGAGACTGTTTAATTACTCCTGCTTAGGTGTCCTGTGAGATAAATGGATCTCTAGGGGAAGAAGCCTGCAATAAATTAACAAAGAAAAAACAAAGTAGCACTGTTTCTACAACCAGGAGTAGCAAGCAAACAACTTCATATGGACATGTGAATGGTAAATTTCTTGAACATATGCCACATGAAGGCTGAAGACTGATGAGAAACTAGTGTGTCCAGGAAGGAGAAGACATAAGCATAATATACAGAGTCCAGAAGCATCTCTCTGGGGCTATCTCTTTTGCAGATTTCAAGCAATACTTTATATTGTGTCATGTCGTCATATGATTTAAATTCTTATTTAAAACACACAGAAGGAAGGACAGAGTGGTGCATGACCTGAATTCGCAATTTTTTTCTTTGATGTTTAGGTTACTTTGTATGCGTTCCTTTCTTTTTCCACTTCCTCTTCCTGTTCTGTTATCTACCTTATTACCTCTCCTCACCTCCGCATCTCCCTCCAGGTCCACCATGTTCCCTCCTAACCTCCTGCTCCTCATGGTCCTGCTGCTACCTCATGGCTCGTCTGGTCGCCAGGGTGGAGACACCAGCGAGATCGATCATGGCAGGGTGCACCCCACACCTTCCGCTTTGTCACCGTCACTCCGGGATCCCGGTCTGGCTCAGACCATCCAGAGTCTCCTTTTGAGCCGACTGGGGCTGCAGTCTCAGCCTGACCCAAGGCCTGGAGTGCCGGTGCCACGGTACCTCCTGGATCTTTACCACTTCCACCAGCAGCAGTACCATCTAGTAGAGGACCCTTCATTTAGTTTCCCCAGTCAGCACATCCAGGAGGCCAACACTATACGCAGCTTCCACCACAATGGTAAGCTTACTTACACAATTAGATGGCACGCAGTCAACTGATTCCTCTTGATGTCAAACTAAATTCAAGATATATGAATTATATCTGTTTGAGCTGATTCTAGCTTTGAACTTTTATAGCAGTAACACACCTTTGTAAGTCTTTGTATGTCAGTTTTTAACAGTCAAAATAAGATACTACACTATAAAATGAGATAAGTGGATCCTTTTTTTTTTTCAAAACATGTATGAGATCAGATTTAGACTAAGAGAAAATCTAAACTCTGGACTCTTCTCATCATACTTGGATTAACCTGTTCACCAGGGAAACATTGCTGTTGGGCCTATCCTGGCCAGCACATTTGCCTCCCCATTGCCCTTATTTCAGCACAACAAGCTAGAATAAATGAAGACCTGCGATAATGGTTCATTATCAGTGAACCATCAGTGAGTTAACACTGCATATTCCTGTCAGACATGTTTGCTCCAAACTAATAAAATGACAAAGGAGGAGCACACACAGTCATTTAATCTAATCCCAAGGCTCAGGTAATCCTGTAGCAGCACTGAAGGAATTCCCAACTTTTGCCAGTACAATTATTTGATAATACAGAGGCTGACATTAGTTAATGTTGCATTTTTGTGAGGAAAATTCATAAAGGAATTAACCCACATGCTGTAACTATAAGGCTTTTAGTGATATAGGTTTGGTAAAGTTACCTTCTTCTTTTAACGCAAATTTCTTAAAAAAATCTATCTGATATTTGATTTCTTTTTTTTTTTAAATTAAGTTTCTTTGAAAAACAACAATGTTAAGTTATTTGCTGACTGCGCTATACAGTCTGACAATTTTCCTGCTATTGCTCAAATAAAGTCTTACTAAACTGTTATATTGCTTTGTCACTCTTCCACTCAGAGCCCCTTGGAGACAGTCTTGGTGCAGAGGATCATACCAGAGTGCACATTTCCTTCAATATCTCTTCCATCCCTCAAGATGAGAGTGTGCTCTCTGCTGAGCTCCGCCTCCGTCGCAGTGACGGAGCATCTCTGGGTCCTGGACCCCACAGACTAAACCTATACCTCTCTGAGCACCATGAGGACCCTGAGCCCACTCTGCTGGAAACAAGGTTACTCACCAATGGCCTCCGTAGTTATAAAACAAGTGGTTTCTGGGAGGCTTTTAGTCTTAGCGCAGAACTCCTACATGAGGCCCATGCTGGGACTGGCAGCCTAGGATTCCTCCTGGAGGTCAGACCTGAAAACACCACCTCACTTCCTGAGCAGAACCTCTCTTCTGCTGCAAGTGAGGGGACGGAGAAATCAAAAGAGGCACACCTGAGGGTGTGCAGATCTGTGGGACAAGACGATCACAGCTGGGCCCAAGAGAGACCCCTCTTGGTTACTTACAGTCATGATGGTCGTGGACAGCCTTTAGTCAAACATGGTAGAAGAAACCCTGGTAATGGCCAGAGGAGAAAAGGAGCAAAGGCAAGGGTCAAGAATAAAAACAAGGGTCTCAATAGAAACCAAATCTGGGGAAGGGACAAAAGAATGGGGTATACTGTGCCGAGCTGGGCGGATGACAAAGGAGGAATCAGTTGGAGCGAACGTGGCAGGGTGAAAAGAAACGGTGGTCGTTCTGCAAAACTGAAACGCCTTTCCCGCAATAGATGCCGCCGCCATCCACTTTATGTAGATTTCAATGACGTGGGCTGGGAAAAGTGGATCATTGCACCCAGTGGCTACGACGCCTTCTTCTGCCTGGGTGAGTGTCGCTTTCCTTTGGCTGACCACATGAACTCCTCAAGCCACGCCATGGTGCAAACTCTGGTAAACTCTGTGAATGGAGCAGTGCCCCGGGCCTGCTGCGTCCCAACCTCTCTCAGTCCCATCGCCCTGCTCTACCTGGACTCTCAAGACCGAGTTGTGCTGAAAAATTATCAGGACATGGTTGTGGAGGGCTGCGGCTGTCGGTAGTGAGCTAGAGAACTCGGACCGAGTGACAAACTCACGTGGTCGGTGGGAAAAAAGAAGCAACAGAAGCATGAAAATGCAGATGAGAGAAGGCAAGAAGAGACTCTAGAAGCCAACTAATTTTAGACTGAGTGACAGAGACAAATGTAGCAACATACCAAGGATGAGTGAGAGATTGGGAAAGGGATGAGAGAGAAACAGACAGACCCTTATACATATATATATATATATATATATATATATATATATATATATATATATGTATATGTATATAATTAACAAGTAATTAGAAAACAGGAGAGGAACAAGTGTTATCAGAAATATGGTCAAACTGCCCTGTCGTTTAATTTCTGCCATTTAGCTACAATGCAACAGTGCACATCATCAACCGACTGGTTGCTATTACAGCAGAAGTGTATATTCATGTTTGCTACACATCTAGCTTTGACAAAGACGGTCTGACAGGCACATGCATATGTGCTTAGCTTTTTTTAGAGCAGGGTTTACACAGTTCTTTACTGTTCTGATGGACTTACTGATGATCGGCAGCATTAGCAATTTGACGATGGCACCAGTGTGGCATCCAGACTTTGAGACGGCGTTGTTTCTGCAGTATTTGAACTGGGAAGAAGGGTTCATATGTTTTTATGAATGGTAATAAAATAATATACCCCTTCACAAACACTCCTTCATCAAGCTATTTAAAAACCACAACAATAATGCTGAGGAACTATTATGCTATTATTTGAATGTACTATTAACATTATTATTTAAATAAAAGAGACTTTTTTTTGTAAATTTATTTTGCAGACTGAGGAAATCCAGTGATAGTTGTCTTGTGATTATATATAAATCCACTGAATCCTGATTCTAACTTAAAAGACACATTATCTATTTAAATAGCTGCAATATGGTGTATTTAATCTTTAACATATTTAAGATACCTGCACTCAATAGAGCATACAGCATATTAAAAGTCTGCGATCCAAATGAAGTGACTTAAGGTAGCTTTACATCCATGCAAATGTTCAGTGTATTGAATTAACAGTCTGTGTTACTTCTCATGTTATCATTGAACACTTTTCAGTGTGCAACACACAATAGCAGACGTAAGTGGTGTGGCCTACAAAAGCTCAACTAACAAGCCAATTGTAAGCTCTGTGTATTGTAGCTACTGACGTGTGTAACAACAGGTGTCTTAGCTAGTTGTGTCTGCATGTGTCAAGATTTTTTTTTTAAAGGATGACTGATGTTAAAACAGGGACTTTAGTGCCTTTCAAACAGGGGCTATAAGTGTGTTCTCTGCTGAGCTTGGTAAATGTTTCAGTGTTGCATTCTTCTCTCTAAATGGAAACATTTAAACAAGAGCTTGTAAAATGTTTGACAATATACCTCTAATAAACAGCGCAAACAGCACAACTGTTGGGAGACTTTTTTTTTCCCTTTTCTGGAGCCCAAATGCATGAAATATCTTTAATATACACATTCTTCTTCAGTCACTTGGAGCAGAAAGAGGAAACCCACAGAGAACAAATATGACACTGTTACTGGTTTCAAATTTAAACAAAAGAGGAAATTTCTTCTAACTGTTTCAGGAAAACAAGAACACCACACACATGCTTTTGATCACATGTATCAATGGAGGTAGCTAGAATGAGTAAAGACTGAATGGAGGGGTTTAGACTAACTGAACAGCATTCTTGCATTTTTAACTGGAGGACCCTGCCTTAAAAGAATGCATCCCCATTAAGCTAGTTGAATGTATAAATGATTCCTTTATCTTTTATTTTTAGATCTCTTTTCATGTTTTCATTCCCTTGATATAAGTATTTCCTCTTTGATCATTTCTTGATAACAGAAATATAAAAATCTGTGCCTACTCCTGTCGAAATAACCTACAGCAATCCAGGCTCTAAGATTTAATATCCTACCTTTCACAGGCCTGCCTCCACAGATGAGAAGAGGATGAGATTTCAGATTGTGCAGATTTCCTATGCATTTAAAACATTCCATTACCAAATACCACTACCGATGTATGGATTACATCTTTAGAAGTAGATATGTGTGCAGGCATGGCAATATGTGTATTAAATAAGTGTGTTGAGGCGTCAAAAAGAAGACTACTTCTGGTAAGGACTACCTTACCAATTTTGCACATGCATACTGGATGTGAAGCAGCCCTGCTGCAGTGCATTGGTGGTAACTGTCCAGAGCGTACAGCTGGAAATCTATAAACCCATTTCCCCTGTATATTTCATCTCTCAACACCTGTCAGGAGTGCACAGGTGTGTGTGTGTGTGTGTGTGTGTGTGTGTGTGTGTGTGTGTGTTTGTGTGTGTGTGGGCGTGAGAGAGAGAGAGAGAGAGAGAGAAAGGGAGAGAGATGAGATAAATAAGGCCATGAAAATAAGCAGCTAAAGATGTGCACCTCACATGTGTTTTATGATCTCATGTTCACAAAGAGTATGTGCATTCTACCAAATAGCACTCTGGGTTACTGCCAGTACATTTCAGCATGTGCTGTAACACGTCATCGTTCATGCAGTGGTTGGACGATAACCTCTGGCCTCTCTTATTTCATGACCCTTACTCACTCTTTCACCTACAACCCCTCCCGCTGCCTCATTTATCACTCTGATCCTTCAGCACATTAATCAAGTTCACTTTTTCCTCACCTGATTTTTTTCAGTCAGCTGCCCAAGCTGCCTTCCAGCCTGACCCCTAAACTTCTTCAAGTACTTGACTCCAACTCGTTGTTAAATCGTACATTTGTTTCTTACAACTAAAGGACTGAAATAAGTCTTCATAAGAACAAGCTGGAAATTTTTGTATAATAACTAAGAACATTAAAAAAAATTTGATTGCTTTAAATGCAGCATATTCAACTGTCCTCATTATGTGTTAATGATTCTGCAGTGAGGCCAAAAGCCAGGTAACACCTTTTCTTTTCCTTTCTATCATAGTTGCACTGATTACAAATCCGTAAGGGTGAAATTGTAGAGGATAAAGACAGGATATGGTGACTCTTATCTTGTCAGGTGTGTGCAGTTTAAAGCTAGGTAGCAGCAGCAGCCTTGACCCAGTCACACCAGAGGATCATCTTCTTCAGTCCATAAATCAATGCTCGAGGACTCGAGCAGTGGAGGATTACTCCTAGTAACAGGGCAGCATTGCCACACTTATGAGCAGGTGTCTGGATTTTAAATATATTCCAGACAGATCAGAGGTCAGTAGAAGAGGGTAGAAATGACCCATGTTATTTCATAATGTGGGGCACTGGTCTCTCAAGATTATTAAAACCAGACGACAATTTTCTTTTGATGATATCCTCAGTGCTCATCGATGAGTCACATATAAAAGTCTGCCCCAGAGAAATATGTTGCAATAATTTAATAGTATAGCTTATATAGTCAAAATATTTTCCTCAAAAGATTGATGTATTTTTTCGTACTGACTATAGTCCCAAAAGGTCGATTCTGTTCATCTGGACGTAGCGTTTTCAGTGGGAGAAATGTTCCATCCAATCCAAGTGACTTCTTCAGTCTCAGCTGACTGCAGGTATCACCAACCTTATAAACAGTACATTTGCACAATGACTGAAATGAACAACAGGCTGTGAGGTCAGTTCTTTGATCATTAATTGGCAAACTGTCATGACCATTGATCAACAGCCACTAATCAAAGCCCATCAAAGAGAATTGATCATGATTGATCATTGATGTACAGAATCAACCTTTTGGGATTTACTTACCTGGATGATTGAGCATGCATCAAGATACTGACTGTAGTCTTTGAAATCACCACAAAAAAATCGTTATTTATATTCAAATCCTTATTAGTTATATAGCTAATCCAGCTATTCATTTCCTTAACCATTAATCCAAGAGTCACAGAGGGTGCTGGAAGCTATCCTAACTGTCGTAGCATGAGATGTGGGGTACACCCCAGTCAGGTCACCAGGTCACCAATACAGCGAGACAGGCAACCCTTCATGTTCACACGTCCCCATGCAATTCAACTCAGATTTTGCACAGAAGTATAAAGACATGAGGTTAAAGGTAGCTGTAGATGTAGATAAAAGTGCCCCTAATCCACTGATAGTTTTTGATACTTATCAAAAATGACCTATCAGGAACATCCATCCATTTTCTTATCTTTGTATCCAGTTCAGGGTTGCAGGAGGAGGCTGCTGGCTATGGGTTAGAGGTGAGGTGCACCCTGGCCCAGAAAGGCTACAAGTCTAACACAGGATACACATCAACCACTCACTTTTTACTTCCCATCCATACTTAGAGAATGTTTAATGTGATCCTCTATTTTTAAGGGAACAAAAAAAAAATATTAAACATTATATATAAAACATCACCTTTGAAAAAACTACTCCTACTCAGTGTCATTAGAAATGTAAATGTGAAATGTGTCAGTAATCAGTGCTGCGGCTGAACTTCGGACCACATCAGAGCTCTTTAGTATCATATACCAGCTGTCAAATATAAGCAATGTCATTGAGGCGTGGGGATTGCTTCCTGGTTTACTACAGTGCAGGCTGAGTTCATGATGACTGGCTTATTTCCACTCACACCAACAGAGCCAAGGGGAGACACAGATGGAGAAAACCTGGTTAATCCCTGGTGTCCCCTGTTCCCTAACCTGGTCCACAAAAACCACTGCTAAGTCAACTGTACAGCCCACCCACTGTACATATGAAACCTGTATGAATATCTGTCTAAGGCATAGTTTGAATGACTATGACGGTGTAAGAGTTTACATTTTTAAACTTTATTATAATGCCTGAATAAATTAGTCTGTGTAAACCAATAATAAGCCGCAGTGAGACAATAAATCTTAGGAATTTGATAACTCTGATGGCTATAAATTTGCTCTTTTGATTTCATATATTTCTAAAGGAATATCAGCTGGATTTGTTAAAGCCTATGGATTTGGCAAGAAGTCCCAGCAACATATATTCTGCGCTGCAGGTTTTTCAAACAGCTGTAATAAATAAAAGCCAAGATGACAGTGATATACCAGCAAGAGGAGATTCAGGGCATTGCTTTATACTGCTGGGGTCAAAGACCCTTAATGGCCACAAAAAACCCCTTTTGGACATCAGAAACAGTTTTCAATCATGCTAACCCCTTAAGTACACTAAATTGCATTTAGATACATATAGTGTGTCATACAATAAAATCATAGTGTCTGAAATTACTATAGCAGATGTGGATGTATATTCCAGTTGTGTGCTGCTGCTGCTGCTGCTGCTGCTGGTGCTGGTGGTGGTGCTGGTGCTGTTGGTGGTTTCAGTCTGGAACACATAAAACAGATAGCGAAGGTTTTGGGTTTCACCTCTGAGCTTCAAAGGCAAGACTCGTGCTGAAAATGACTGAGAAGAACTAGACCTCTGGGTCACAGAGTAAGGCAGGTGCAGCAAGTCAAAACACCAGGTGGGCTGGCTGGAAGCAGGTGAGCCACGAGCCAGAACACTGACCCCTGAAGTCAGGAAGGGCCGCTGCATTCGCCTGCCTCCAGTTCTCCAACCTTGTGTGCATGTCGGCTTGATCTGGAGACGCAGAGGTACATGAGCTCCAGCTGTTGTTCAAAAATTCCTCTTTGTCGGTCCTTCCTGAGTGAAAATATCTGTAGGCATGATGTGTTAATCAAACATTTTTTTCCCTCTTCTTTGACCCCGTGTCCATCTCTCCAGGCCCTCTCCACTCCACCTCCGCCTTACCTCTTCCAATTCCCTTACAGCTGAAGGATGAAAAATTATGTTTTTACAGGTGTCTTGCAATGCAGATGCTGACCTTGCTCAAATGGAAATTGCATTCATTCTTTCCATCCTTTTTGCTATTCCTTTTTTCTCTCACCACCACTGATTTGTTTTTAACACTCAAGGCACGTGTTCAGGGAAATGTACTGCACCGCTGAAGTAGAGAAAAGGAAGGAGATGTTCTTATTTCTTATTCTTAATTCCCCCCTGAAAAAGGCTGCAAATAAGCCAACTGTCCAGACTTAATATTAAAACCACTTCACAGTTGAAGGAAAACTAAAGGTGAGCCTGAAAATTTGGCCATAATATCTTCGTAAACATAAAAAACTGGTATACAGTTCATACAGTACTTCCATCTAAAGTAGTACCAGAAAGTCTCCGTGAAAACTGTCATGTAGTATGCCTTGGGTATTCCTTGTAATTGTACTTGGTTACGTGGAACCGGTTAAATTGTGTCATAAAATGATTTCCTTGAACTTGTTTTGGCATGTTTCACTAATCAGAACAAGCTATGAATGGATGCAAAACATGACCCTGCACTCTGCACTACTGCATGTAACAGTACTCAACCACTCTGTGAAGTTATACCTCATAAATCCTCCTTTAAAACCTTACTCATTATGTTTTCACACCCTTCAGACTTACACAACATTGCCATATTCCAAGCTCGCACAATTAAGGTTTAGAGTACAATGTTAGTACATATTGAAAGCAAAGCCAAAAATGCAAAACTAAGACTCAAGTTGCATCCTTTCTCAAAGTCCCAGGAAATTGTTTTAATGAAGTCAGACGTATCTGCCATTAACCAAACCCATCACTCAGTCTGTGTCCTTGGTGTCCTCCATCACTCACTTCACAGGGCCCACACCAGAAGGGAAAAGCAGCACAAATGTATCCATCAACTGTGCTTACCCACTGATGAGCCAACAGACAAGAAACAAACAGAAAGGAAGGGACAGAATGACTGAAACAGGACATATAAGGTGGAATCAAGCAATGAAGGAAGCGAGAGACGGCAACAGGAGAGAGCGAAGCCTGGCTGACAGCTGTTGGTGTGTTTACCTCGACGATATCACTCTTCTCCAGATGGTTAGTAGTACACAGAGGAAAAGGGAGCGAGCACAGCAGAAGGATGTGAGTTGCCGGAGCTCCGGTACTTGTTGCCAGGGTGAACTCATCATAGTGTATTTTATGACTTGCACATTCAACATGTTGCGTGGTTGGCAAAGTAGGAATCGGCATTAGGACATGTCATAGGAGAAGAAACAACCAGCATTCAACCACATTCACTGATTCCCTTAAATTTACCTAAGATGCAAGAACATATATAATGACAAAAAAGGGAAGGCAAAATAAATAATGTGAAAATCAAACCATGGAAATGATCTGTGGACCTATAAGTGATTAACAGCTTATGTCATCATAAATATTAGGGCTTTATTTCTTCCCAGGATTCAGCATGTACCTCTAATCTCTGGCTTGGTTTCCAGGTTTTGTGACCTGTGGGTTTTGCTGGCAGTGCCTCTTTGTTTCTTGTCTAGCGTGAGGTTTTAACCACAGGATTTGGGTTAGCTGCTAAATTGTGTGGAGTCAGATTAACTCCTGTGCAAGTACATCCGCTAAATCTGAGGGAGCTGTCAGTGTATTTCAATGCAGGTACTGTCTGACACAAAGCCTCCCTCCTATCAGGCAGCAAAGGGGAGGAAGGCAGGAAAAGCAAAAGGGAAATTCAAGGAACAGAGTGACAAGAGGAGGAAATGAGTTAAAACTCAGAGTAAGCCTCAAATTTATTAGGTCCACTCACATAAAAGGTCAGTGTAATCCCCCTTCATCTTGCATCAGAGCCATATAATACCATCGCAGCACACTTTTTGGTGGTGCGTAAATAAACAGCAAAGTCAACAAAACAAAAAGGTGCCAGAGTGAGAATTGTAAAGACATACACTCATCTTTACCTTGCTTTAATCCTTCCTTTCATCCCTAGGCATCTTCACAAAGCAAGTTTATTTTTCGGCGTACTGCAGACTCCTTCATTGCTATTGCACATGTGTCTTAGTCTGAAATCAGGGCTGATAACAGATGCATGAATAACCAGGGCTCAGCACTGAGCAGCGGCAGTACATGATGCTCCTGAGATGCATTAACACAGGCTGGAGTCTTTCCAGCATCCCTCTAGAAAAAGAAGAAGGAGTAAAGAAAAAAAATGAGACGGGGAGAGGGGAAAGAGAAAAAAAAGAGAGAGAGGAGGGGGGAGGCCTGGCATAAAGATTAGATTAGCACTTTAAAACATCTGTTAACTCGTCCGGCCCTAGCTACCGCTCCCCCACAGATATGAGCCAGATCTCACATTTTCTTTCCCTCCACCTTCCCACCCTTGCTCTCCACTTCTCATTACTCCTCACTCAACCTTTTTGTCTGTCACTAATCCTTCATAACGATAACAGCAGTTTAATTTATGGCTTTTAAATGAGGTAATACCATTTAAAACAGTGCAACCAAGGGCCCAGGTGTGAAACTTTATTTACATTTTTCCCTCATGGCCAGTGGTTACCAGAGGTGTAAGGTTAAAAATCAAAGACTTCCATGGTACTTTTTTTAAATTAAGATTTAAATGCCTTTTGATGTCATGACATGGTCACGCTTAACCTAAAAAAACTGTCTGTGCCCACATATTGTGGGCTTTGCGCTAACACACTTTTTTGGAGTCCTATACCTGGTCCCGTTCCTCTTCAGCCCATCAATAGTGGGTGCTTTTTAATTTTTTGGTTGTTTTTAGATTGACCTTTCCATGATCTATGAGCATAAACAATTAATAAATAAATAAGTCAAGAATGCATCTGTAAAGCTAAGCTTTTAAACCAACCTGGAGAGAAAATCTTAAAGGTCTTCAGAATCCTGGAAATTTGACATTCAGTTTTGTGATATGATGAAAGGGAAAAGCAAGTAAATCCTCCTTGAACTGACGTCATACAGTGGCAAGTTTAGTAATCATCCGGTTTGCTGCATCTCTAACAGATCATGTCCTGGCACCCTACTGACGTATTTACCATTTCTCTTTTGAGTGTGGAATGAGACATGAAATAATGCTTCATAAAGAATGAATATGTAGCCAAACCTTCTGAATTCTTCATCATTTATTGTGTCTTTATGTTTAAATATGGTGCTACTAAAATAATTTGTGGGTTCCTCATAACTTTTTCTTTAAATGGAAAACAACGAACTCAATAACTGTTTGTGATGTGTTAATTTTAAGGTTTTATAGACGCTAAAAATTATGTTATCTCGAAGCTGACTTGTAACAGTTTGTTTACGTGCACTGAGTAAGAGCACTGACTGCACTTTATTTTAGTCAGATTTTACTTTGGTATCAAACTGGAGTTGTTTTAGTTTAAGGGTTTAATCCTGTCCCAGTGGCTGGTGTCAGCCTACACTTGCAAGTTTGGTGCAGGGAGTTCACTCACTTTGGATGGTCACATAGTTTCTGTTTCCACATTTTAGTACAGTGGTGTTTTATTTTAGTAGTGTTATTAACATTTTATAATATTTTTCACAGACTACTCCCAGTGCTTCATCAGTGGGCGGCTGGCTTCCCCACCTATAGTACTGAAGCGTCTGTATTCTTTCTTTCTTCTCTTTGTTAGAATGTAGGAAGTGCAAAAGCCAATTATGGTAGTTAATCCAGAGTGACGTGACTGCTTAATTAAAGCTCCAGTTTTTGCAATTTAACTATGTTACACTTAGTATACATAATATAGAAATTTGCTATATGACCAATTTAGCGTCAACATTTCCACCTACCCAGAGGATTGAGGTTTTAAGGCTTGATAATGTGTGTTACATTAAACACCCTGGTCCAGCCCTGCAAGTGAAGGCCAGGGACAGCATGCCTCCACTGTTCACATCGCCATTATGTACCCTTTGGGAAGAAAGCATTGGCCGGGTATGGAGGAAAAGGGTTTCCTCCATTCCTTTCCCCTGTAGCTGTGAGTTTGCTTCCAGCCGCATAAGCTGCAACTCCAAAGGGAGGAAGGGTGGGAACAGTATCAAGGCAAAGCGATGGAAAGACTGATATCCTCTAATCTTCATTGGTGGGCTGGTGGAGACTCAATTATTTTGTCAGATAATGAAGAGATGAGCCGAGACTCTTGAGGGACCACAGGAATGCTAATCCAAAACCACATATTTGGATTTCATGTATTCTTAAATAAACTGCATGATATCTCTAGAAAAGCTCACTGACACACCCAACGACTTTGAAAAATCTAATCTGCCACTAAATAACAAGCAATGCCCAGCCCTTTGAACGTGCCTCTGTGGTAAGTAGCTACGAAAAGAATATATCCATTACAAATCTGACCAGATCCCATTGTCAATTTGGACTATTTTTTAAAGACATAGGACATTTGAGTTGCTATTATACTGTCATCTGTGGGAAACAAGAACATGTGTAACTGACAAAGCGCAAATCAGTTGCTTGTGTCAGAAACTGACACGGATGGCTGGATGGCTGTGTGCTTCAAAAAAGTAACATCCATGGGTTTCCTGATCATTTTCACAGCAAGAAGAAATTTTTATTTGTAAATGTGGTCAAGGCAATAGCTGTAGTTACATTGTTAAAACATTTGTTAATGTTTCTGATGTACCTGAATGTAACATGTAGCACAAATCAGGAAGCACAGTGCTACAGTGTCACAACAAGAAGGCCCGTTTTCAAAACCAGGCAACCTTTTTGTGTGGCGTTTGCATGTTCTCCCCGTACGTGCTCGGGTTCTCTCCAGCTACTCCAGCTTCCTCCCACAAAGACATGCATGTTAGATTTAAAGGTGATCATGAATGGATGTGTGTTTCTCTTTGTTAGCTCCAGCCCCCTGTCCAGATGCTGAATCTGATAAGTGGATGAGTGGATGCAGCAGCAGCAGCCACCTAAAAACAGTCAGCACTGATCATAAAAGCCAAATGCTTCATATAAACACATGTAGGGTTTTGATGTTAACATGTGCTGTACAGGTGCCATCGTGGAAGGATGTCATGTTGTGAATCCTGGACTGACTAATCAAGATTCATTAGCAGAATTCTGTATATATTTAAATTTCAGGGGATGTAAACAGGCTCTCCAAAGCTAGGCCTATGTGTCAAAGTGAGCATGTGTCATATTTACATGTGGAATCCTGGCCTACTTATTATATCTACATTTGCCAGGTATGACTCGCTGTTTGTGGCTGGATACTCTAAAAATAATGTTTTCACTGAAACACAATATTCTTCATGGCCTGCTATAAGCTCCTCTTATTTATTTAGCAGTTGTATGTCCCCTTCTCTGTTTTTATCTTTTTCTGGCTCTAGTAAAACACAAACTTTATTTTAATTTAAAATCCAGCTTTTCACCATTGACCAGATGTCCAACTGAGATTACTGGAAACATGTACCCTCTTTAAATAAAAACAAGCCGCCACATGGTCCTGCAGATTCCGAAAAACCTGGTCTGAGTCAAGATCAGGTGTGTGTATGTGTGCATGTGTGTGCTTGGCAGATTGCAACAAAAGCTAGTAGGAAGGAAGAAAGGAGAAGCCAGCCAAGAGGCCATGGAGCAGTTCCATCTGAGCGCTTACGGGACATCAACAAAGCCTGTTGTAATACCAGTGAGCACTATAACAGGTGTCCATATTATTCTGAAGATCACCGACAATAGAACTGAGTGAAAATCACTTCAAAATTTTTAGCTAATATGAAATGGTATTAGGTTTCATTTGGAGGAAGAGAAAGAGACATCCTGATTGTGGTGTGGTCATGGAATGGAAACGCTAAAAACACATCTTATAAACATCCTTCACACTCCATTTGAATTCATTTATTTAGGAAGCTGTTCAGGAACTGAAGGCTGGGAGGGCTGACTCTATAAAATCACCCACAATGGTAACAAAAGCAGGAGGAAGTGTGAGTATATCCATTATATCAACATATAGGCAGAACAGCAAAAATGTTAAGAAAACCATGCATCACCCACAACCTGACAAAACTGCTGTGCAGCTGCAAAAGATCAATGTTAAGATGATTAAAAATACGACAATTTAAAGCAAATAAAATGTTTGAAACAGCCAGAGTCTGTAGGGTACAATAAATCATTTAAAGCATCATTTAATGCTCCTCATTCCTCAGGAGAAATCCGAGTTTTGCTGCTATGAGTATAACTTCAATGTCAGTAAACCCATACGTTCAATCATTACCGCCCAACCTGGGCATATTATTTTAAATAACTATATATTTCATAACAGCAGCATCTTGATGGCTATTTCATTTTCTAAATCAGTATAGATCTAATTCACAGTGATTCCTGAATCCTTTCTGTTTACCGCTTGGTAGATGTTCTCATACATATACATGCCTCGGATGTCTGTGCCACTTGTACCTTATTAATGAGGGCCTTACAGAGTAAGTCGTAAATCTTTTGCTCTTATTGGAGAATATCTTTGCGTGCATTTAGTTTCAAATAACTAATACACTGCAGTTATCTTTGAGAAGGTATATTTCACCAACATGAATATATGTCATCTACTAGCGATATGTCCCAGGTGTGAACTGTCTCCAAGCTGCCTGAAACAGCTGGGATAGACACCCGAGACCCTAGAGACTTAAAACAGTGGTGAAGCTTCCTGAGAGTGGCCAGCCTACCAAAATGTGCATGTTGATGACTCATCCAGTAGGTCACAGGGGAACCCATCTAAAGCACTGCAGGCCTCGTTTGGCTGAGTTAAGGTCAGAGTTCATGATTCAACAATAAGAAAGAGACTGGGCAAAAATGAGAGCGTTCCCAGGAGAAAACTATTGCTGATAAAAACAAGCAAAAAGACTCATCTCAAATTTAGCAAAAAACAACTAGATGTACCCCTAGATGGATGACTTGCCATATTTGATGGAATAATGAATTCTGCTCTCTACCAGACTGTCCGGCCATCAGTTTTTGGCCTGATGCTGAAGCATACTTGAATTATGCAGCATGAAAATGATCCAAAACAAAATTCAATTTCAATTCAATTCAATTCAATTTTTTTTATATAGCGCCAAATCACAACAACAGTCGCCTCAAGGCGCTTTATATTGTAAGGCAGACCCTACAATAATACATACAGAGAAAAACCCAACAATCATATGACCCCCTATGAGCAAGCACTTTGGCAACAGTGGGAAGGAAAAACTCCCTTTTAACAGGAAGAAACCTCCGGCAGAACCAGGCTCAGGGAGGGGCGGCCATCTGCGACCGGTTGGGGTGAGAGAAGGAAGACAGGATAGAAGACATGCTGTGGAAGAGAGAAAGAGATTAATAACAAGTATGATTCAATGCAGAGCGGTCTAAACAAACAGCAAGTCCATCTCTGAATGCCTAAATAAGACAAAATAAAGCTTTAGCATGATTCATGCTTGAAAACTCTTAAATCTGGCTGAACTGAAAGCACTGTGCATATATTAATAAACAAAAATATAGTCTAATACTAGATTTATATTGGCTTATTGATCAGCAATGATCAAGTGTAAACCAAAGATCAACATCAAGTTCATAACAAGCCACAATTAAGCAATCGCTTTCTTCTGTCTTGGGGTCTTGATATCTGGATCCACCTCCCTCTTCCAGTCTTACACCATAACCTGAATAACAGGTCTGTTTGGAGCCAGAATGAGAAAACCAAGCCTGGAGCTGTCCAAGAGCATTGCGTCTTCCCTCAAAAACACACAAACATACACAGACATGCACACAAATAAACACAAATGTGAGAACGTCCTTGAGCTGTCGTCACAGGGACTTGAAACATACAGCAGATTATTTTTGTATCAGACAGGGAGGGACCCTGAGGCGTTGTGTGGTTCAGATGGGAGGAAAGAATGAAATTGTGGTAAAGCGGTAAAAGACAGAACCAAATCTGACCAAGAACAGGAAAGATGGAAAAACACAAAAAAAACAAAAAAAAAAATAAAAACAGGCCCCGATGATGAATGAGATATTCCAAAACACAGCTTCTTGCATAACCGTGTAGCAGAGTTAACCATATCAGAGACATACACCATATAAAATGTCAGAATCTACAGAATTTGCTCATTTAGATCAAAAATACAAGATTTTTCTTGTTTATTTTAACCTTGGTGATAGTTTTAGAACACCCCAGTTTTTCAGTTTTTTACTGAAAGTTATGCAGTTTAATGTCTCATTGCACTCTAAAATGAATGCATAGTACAAATAAGCAATTGGAGTGAAAAAAAGAATCAATTTATAGACTAAACTAAACATTTGACTCATCAAAGTAGCCACCTTTGGCAGATATAACAGCTGAACACACCAGTGGCATTATTTCTACAACAGAAATCAAATATTCTTCAGAAAGTTCTTCCCATATCTGTTGCAGAGGTTCCCATAAATTTGTGGCACTTGTAGGTTGCTTTTCTTTCGCTCTTCAGTTCATCCCAAACTAGCTACATGAAGTTTAAGCCTGGAGACTGTGCTGTTTTCAAGCTTACCATCTTGTGTGTTTTTTTCCTGAGGTAGTTCTGGCATAGCTTGGACTTATGTTTTGGGTCATTATCTCGCTGTAGGATGAACCCCTGACCACCTAGGCGCATACCAGAGGGTATTGCATGGTGCTGCAGAATGCTGTGGTAGCAAGGGAGAACAGCCCAACGACAAGCTCCAGGTGGTAGTAGCACAAGTAGTATAACAATGATGGATGCATCTTTCACAGTATCACCCACTGGTTTCTGAGGTCCCGTTTTCAAGCCCGACATGAGCGCTTCCGCTGTCGCCATTTTGGTTGCAAAACACCAGATCTGATGAGGTGCTGATTGGCTAGCGACAGTGAGCGTGGGGTTACATGAACGACAATTATCCGTTTTGAAACATAGTATGACCAAGATTTAGTATGACCCAAAATGAGTGAAGGAGCCCATAAACTCATCGGGAAAGTGTTTACAGAAGTCAAAACAGAGAGCTGCTTTCCTATAGACTTCTGTAGGACTAGAATGCTGCTTGCAACCACATTTATCACCATCTGGTGGCCTTCAGATAAAATGCAGGTTTAAAGGACTTCCACATTTCTTTATTGTTCTGAACAAGAAGCTGTGTTACGTTCTATAATGCCAGTGACCACAGCTGTCACTTGAAGCCAATGCACAAAACTGCAGTTCCTCAAGTGTCCACTTTGTGACGTGTCCCCACAGTGTGCTGTTGTTGGTGTCTTTTGGAGCATTTTACAGGATATCTGATTAAAATAATACATACAAACATATATATATATATATATATATATATACATATATATGTTTGTGCTTGAGCTTGAGTGATTCTAGTGTTTTACTCCATTACTTAGGACTATGTAGCTGTTATACATGTCCATGGGTTCCACTCCAACAGTTTACTGTAAATACAGCTAACTAACCAGGCTACCAGGTTTTAAATGATAAATGAGCACTCCACTCTTACATCCATGTCTTTTATACTGTATAGAAACAATGCAACACACAGATTCTAGGTCTGACCAGCTGTCTCAGCCATGGGCAAAAGATGACAACCAATAAAATTCTGAAAGGTAATTAGTGCAATGACCATAAAAATGAAGGGTTAAAACAGTCCAGTGTCCCACTTGTAAAAGTGGATAAAACACACAGTACAAGGCCAGAGCCAGCTATACTGCGAGTCTGTTACACTTTACATGCTGACAGCTTTAACAGGGAACAGTAATTGTCCTCCAAGAACCACCACCCTGTAAATAGAAGGCAAACCAACTCTGCCTTTGTGCTGCAGCATATAGTAAGCCCAGGCCTGTTTGTAGCGTGGGCTTTAAGTAGACCCGAGTGTCATTGCAATCAAATACACCTGCCAATTAATCCAACCCCATCACAGCCATTGGCTCACAGCAATTGTGACAGACAAAACCAGTCCCTAACTAGTGCTCATTTCCCACAGCATTTCCCCAGATTTTTCCCAAAGATATAAATTAATTTAGCTTGTGACTTTTCAGTGTAACCAAACCTTATAACACTAACTCTAATCATTTTTCCCTTTCACCTCTCAGTAGCACATTACTCCAGACCACCCGAAGGGACTCTGGAAATGTTACTCATCTGTCACAGGTAATTATTCTTTTCCCTGCCAGATGAAGGATCATACTTTACAGTGTGAAACAAACTTTACAGATTCAAGTTCACGTGTTTATGTTCAGGAAAAACATGCCATAACTTCCTCAGTGACAACCTGGGGATTGTTTCTGTCAAAAGAATTAGAGAAATTCTGGGAAACCACCAGCTGTGAAACAGAGTAATATGCTAAGTTTATTAGAGACCAGAGTTATGCAGGTTGTCCAGAAAAGATTTGTATATTGTGTGGGAAAATGCTATTGCAAACATTATTTTTTGTGATGGAATCCAGAAAGCACTAATATTAAATGGACAGTAACCTCTATGACATAGGTCCATCTCTCTTCCCCATCGATGTCTGTTTCTATAAGGTGGGAATGTGACCAGTCAGAGGGGGCAGGAGGAACCATTGCCAGGACTGCCACTTCCTACATGGCGGTTCTCAGGGAAGCGGGAGGGCTGGGAACAGGAAACTCCATTAAACACATCACAGACAGACGGAAATGAATATTTAAAGAAATGAAGTGTGTGAATGCCTGTGTGTGTGTGTGTACGTGTGTGTGTGTGTGTGTGTTGGATGATGAGGTACCAAGGGTGTATGGAGGAGAGAGAGAGAACAGGAAGAGAACTGCATTAAAAAAATAGCAATACTGTGGAGAATATTGTGACAGAGAGCCAAAACAAGTTATGGCTGAAAAGAAAAAGAGGCAGAAAGGAAAGAGAGAAAAACAGATGGAGGAATTAAAAGAGGGGAGGAATGGGAGTTTTTCACAGGTGGGATGGATGGATGGGTGGCTGGGTAAATGATGAAAAATCTCTTTGTCCTTCGTTCTTCCCCCATCTTCTAATGACGTGGCAGTGGATTTGCGGTGCCTGTCTTCTGCTGGTCAGTCCCCACACATGGGTGTTCAGTGCCAAATCCTACCCCGATTTTATATCTCCCGAGGTCCAACCTGTGTTTTTATAATGTTTAAAAAGGGAAATAGTATTTTTTTTTATTGGGAAACCAGTGTGGACATATGGTAGCCATCACAGCAGGCTTAGGACATGAGGAGGATGTAAAATTATGCAACCAATGAGAAGGTGGAGAGCAGAGGAGAGGATGGTACAGGAGGGCTTCATGTTGGCTCTGCTACTGCTGCAGTGCCAGTAACACATGAAGTCTTTTATTCCAAAGCTGATGGCTTTGATTTCACACACAGCTGCTGTTGCTCATGTACGGAGTTGAACAAATTAATGTTCTACAGTCAACTTTTTGTTCATTATTTTTGTCTGATATCACCCCCCCCCCCCCAAAAAAAAAAAAAAAAGCTGTATGCAGTGAAGTGGATGTTCAACATTTGTTTTGCATGTGAAAAAAAAGCCTGGAACAGCTTATCCCGCTACAAGAAAGTCAAGGTTAGTCAACACATGTCTGCATTTACTAAAGGATATCAGACCTCGCCATTAAACATCAGATTTGCTCATAAAGAGCAAAAATAAAGGAAGATTTTTGTTTATTTTAACCTTTTAACAGATCTTGTTTATTTACCTGCCAAATGAAACAAAGACATTGTTTAATTAGTGACTATTAGTGGTTATTTTACTGATATTATCATAGCAATTGTATTTGTTAAAAGGTTATACAGAAAATTTAGTAAGTCATATATGCCCGCTCACACACACTTGCTTTATCATGCTTTATATTGAGAACACACACAGAGCACAGATTCACCTGATCGCAAACACATAAACAAATGGATAAACACTGATGTATTAATTAGACATTAATAGGAAAATGCAGAATCTTGCAAATTAAACACAATTAGCATTACTGCTTCATCTATGAAACACTACAGAGTCACAGTGTACCTTAATAATGTAAGAATTTTGAAAAGCTTTAAACCAGGCTGTTGTTTCAGTGGACAGTGTGAATGTAACTTAGTGGTCTTTTCTTGTTCTCAGCTGTTTATAATACATCATGTATATAAAGGTCAGCTCCAGCATGTCTTCTCCTGTTTCTTCAACAACATTGATTGAATTGAATACTGTTGCATCACTCTACTTCTATTATATTTAAAGGAAGTAAAAGACACATAATTATTTTCTTGTGAGATTTACATGAGAAGATCAATACTGCTCTCAATTGTGTTGTAAATATTAAGATCTTAGCTGTATATAAAAACTGAAAATAGTAGGAAACAACAAGCCTGTGGCCCTCCACTGATACCTGCACATTTATGCATGTTCAGATAAGCCTCTTGCCCCCAGTTTCTAGTCATTGTTGTACAATAAACTACACCCCCCCACACACACACATACTTTGAAACAGTATGGGTAATAATTATCACATAAATAATACACATAAAACAAATGAACACAGAATGTCAGGATTTAACTCAGGAAATAACTGTCTCTCGCAGCGGTTTCTCTTTTATTTAACAGGAGTGAGCCCAGACTGTTGCTGAAACAGTTATGGAAAAACAATCAAAGCCTTGTAGGCAAGTTTTTTTTCAAGAAGCGACAGACTTTAAGCGCCTGAGGATCTTGGGACCTCTGAACACCCGGCTGCACTGTGTGTGTCCAAAAGGTTTCATAATTAACGTGGATCCAGAGAGTGACTCACTGTCCGGTTACTGTGGAAACCTCACATTAATTGTCCCATTATTAACTTCAAATTACTGGAAGGGCCAGATGGATCCACCACCTTTTTTTCTGCTGTCAAGACAGAGTATGTTGCTAATGTCGCTGTCATGTGGGACTATATAAATGAGAGAAAAGTAGTTAATGATGAATAGGCTATTATCTGCTGAAAGAGGTGAGCAGTCACAATGAAAAATTTCCAACATTTGGTCGTTTTCTGTGGGTTATTGCCCTTTCAAAACCGGCAGTAATTCAGACATCACACCACTCATTCGTGGGTATATAATCATATGAGCGTGTCTGCACGTACAAAAGAAGTCACTGACCCTTTGAGTTTGTTGTAAAAGATTGATTGCTGTACAAAGATGAGGCACAGGCTCCACTGACATCTCCATAAAGCTGAGGAAAAAGTAGAAGTCGGGGTAACAGCACAATCCTAAAAGCCACATCTACAGATTTATTGCAGCTCCAGGAAAAGAGAAACAGGCTTCTGTGTGTCAGCTAAAAAGAGTGAGGCTGTCTTAACTATTTACCTATCCACCTGCCCGGTGCAAAGGGAGAGGCTAAGACATAACGGTAAAGTCAGTTTTATGAAAAATGGCATACAAGGGAGTGATAAGCTGTGTTATTTAAATTACTGGCAGTTAGCAAACACAAAAGGAATCTTGTTAGGAGCTTTGGTGTCTGGTTTTGCCGTCAATCTCTGAGTTTAATGGTATGTTTGGATCATTTCTCGGCTTCCTCTGCTCTTTCTTTCATCTCTCCTCTTCTCTCGGCAGCAGACTGCAAACTTCAGTGTTAGTAGCTACTGTTGCTAATAAATACAGAGGGCCTGTAGCCTTCATCCAGACAAAGATCCTCAGGAGAACCTCACAAAAACAAATGGGTACTCTCAATGATGACAACTCGCATGATAAAAAGCTAAAGTTTACAGTCTTATACACTGCTTAGGTCTCGACTGAACGCAAATGAATTGTGGTAAGAAACAGCTCAATGTGTGTGCTGTCAACATACTTCACTTGAAAGTCGGGCTGCAGAGGTACGTATTGTGAACTGCTCTGTGACGGCCTGTGAGTCGCGTTCTGTCCTCCTGGTGTCAGGAGGATGTTGAGAGGTTAAACAGAATTGCATCCAATCTGTCCAAGGACGACCTGCTGGGAAGGTCCCTGCTTAATTTGTCTTCCCACTGCTCTGTTGATTGGCCCTTTGCCATACTTTAAAGTCAATTCTAACAGTCAAAATGTCTCTCCCTCTTTCACCCCTCACTCCTTCTACACTGAGTAGAAGGCAAACAGTACAAAGGATGAAGCGTGTTGCCTTCAAATTTGGCAGTGAAAATGCTGACAATGACAAAGCCGCCCATTATTTGATCAAAGGAAATTTCTCATGTATTTAAATACTTTTAATTAACATGACAAAGTTTTCGTTCTCCATTTTGCTAAATGTCTGCAGCAGGCAAATGAAAAAGCCTATTTGGTGAGGTAAACATTTCTTTTAACAACTGATCTCTAGTTCTTTATCAGATAAGAAAAAACAATAAACTAGTATCACAGTCACATTAACAAAGTGTGTATGGATTTTCTTGAGCTTTTGGCCATATCACAGATGAAGAACTCTTCAATTCTGATGGAATAGATTATGTATATATGTTTTTCAGTTTGCACTTTATTTTTCTCTGACGTAAAACTGAGCTCAAATTTTTACAAATGAAACTTTGCAGTCATAAAAAAAGAAACATAAAAAGTGATCTCCTTAAATGCATTTTAATAGCTATAAAGAATTGATATGCTTAAAAAAAACACCTATAATGTAATGTAAGAAGCTACTACAATACTGTGGAATTGTTGGAAAATCTTGTAAAAGCAATGAATCATATGTTTCTTCCAACTACAAAAAGAGATGTCACCATAAATACTGATATAAAACATTGCCCTTTAAAGCTGAGTGACCAGCAATGAGTTGACTTCTTCAAACCTTGGTTTCTGAGAACGCTGTAATGAAATCCTTGTATTTTAGGTACGAGATGAGTCATCACTCCTTCACAAGCAGTTAATAAGTACATCAGGCACTCTGGGAATCAGACACACCAAGCACCTAATCATAAAGTGGAGGCTCATGACACCAATAAGTGTGAATTTATAAGTGTTCCCTCACTGACAAAGCCTCACAATGTTCTACCAGAGGCTCCAAGTTAAACGAAGTCTGTGCTGCCATCTGCTGTTGATTTCTTGGAGCTCTTGCGTCCTATTGATGACACATGCAGAATAACATTTTTCTCAAATCAGTTAGTTTATTAATTACAGCTGAAAAGACATTTTTTAAAACTGTCCAAGAAAATCAACCGCAAAACTTAATTTTCACACCACATTCTAAAAAAACGGATTCTCCTGCAGCACCAAACAATTAGAATCAAACATTTCCTGTTCAAACACACAGCCAATGAATTTAACAGCATATTGAACAACATAAAACAGCGTTCAGGACATTTAACCCCAGAAATTCAAAGCAAACAAAACCAGTCCTGCCACCCTCATGTCATAATTTCTGGCAATTCTACAAAAACACAGGGGTTACAAAATTAATATGACCTGCGTTTACTGGTCACTTTATAAGGTACACCTGTTTAACTGCTCATTAACACAAATATCTAGTGAACTAGTCACCTGTCAGCAACTCAACCTGATGAAGTTCAAACTGAGCATCATAATAGGGACAGAGATGATTTAAGTCACTTTGAATTTGATATTTTTGCTGATGCCAGATGGGTATGAGTACTTCAGAAACTCACATTCTACTGGGATTTTCCCATACAGCCATCTTTAGGGTTTACAGAGAATGGTCCAAAAAAGAGAAAATATCCAGTGAACAGAAGTTCTCTGGGAAAATGCCTTGCTGATGTCAGAGGTCAGATGAGAATGGCCAGAATGCTCAAATAATTACTCGCTACAACCAAGGTATGGAGAAGACGGTCTCTGAATACACTGCACGTTGAACCTTGAGGACCACACCGGATGCCATGCCTATCAGTTTAGAACAGGAAACTGAGGTTATAGTTTACATAGGCTCACCAAGATTGGAGATCAGGAGGTTGGAAAAACATTGCCTGGTCTGAATCTTTTCTGCTTCAAAATTTGTATGGCACGGTCAGAATATGGCATAAAAAAACGTGAAAGCATAGATTCATCCTAACCTGTATTAATGGTTCAGAGTGGTGCATGTAGGTTAATGATGTTGGGGCTACTTTCTTGTTACACATTGGGCTCCTTAGTACCAGATCCATGGTTTTGTGATGAAGGTGTGTCTTTTAATGGTTTTCTCCGGAGATATAGTACACCATGTCGCATCATCTTAAAATAGTTTCGTGAACATGACAATGAGTTTACTGTACTCAAATAACCACAGTCACCAGATCCCAGTCCAGTTTAGCACCTTTGGGATGTGAAGGAACAGAAGATTTACAGCTAAATGTTCTTGAGCAACTGTGCGATGCACTTTTAGGATTGTTTCCAGCACACTGATGAACAATGCCATGAAGAATAAGGCATATCTAAAGGAAAAAGGGAGTCTAACCCAGTATTAGCCAACGGTACCTAACAAAGTGACCAGTAGGTGTGTATTTGTATCATCACATCATTAGCAAACTTTCTGTACAACTATTTGTAAACTCTAACTGTTTTTAACTTCTGGAACATGTGACTTCCATTATGCATCAAGCACAAGCACAGCACTGTGCAAAATGTGAATGAGGGCTCTAAAATAAATAAATAAATAAAATCAGCAAGAGTGAGTGAGAGCTGTTCATGAGCATTTTGTTCAGGGAATAGTTTTGTGCATTAGTAAGTCTGAAATTCAGAATGAATTATAATATAGCGATCACACAAGTTTCACAAATATGTAAATACTTCAAGCTCATGGTTTGTTTGCTGGAACTGCATAATGTTTTGGTTTGTTTTGTTTTTTTAAACCAGCACACCAGCACTGCCTGTTTTATAGAACTTTTGCTTGGAGGTATGCTCATTCACTGCAACTGAAGCTTAACTTATTTATGTATTTATTTTTGCAAGGCCCCCTTTCCCCGCTCACTCAATCACTCACTCGCTCATTTACTCACCACTACTACCAATTTAAATGTTATATATCAACATGTTCTGCAAACTTCACCACCAGTCTTACACCCTAACTGTTGAATTAGCAGTATTTTTATGTTGCCATCATTTGACCCTAACAATCAGCTCACACAGGTGTAAAAGACTACCAGGTGTCATTAATCAACAGTCCCTTCCCTGCTCTTATAAAAGGAGCATCCTGTATACTCAGTGGATAGCTGCCATTTCACAAGTACTGGTGAGTGTTTAGCTGTGAATTAAATGTTGGTGTTTGGGCTCCTGCTCCCTTAAGTGGCATAATCCTATTTGTTAAATTGTGCATTTGAAGATTATGTTAACTCTAGTGTCTACACATGTTGCTACCTTTGTTTCAAACCGCACCTCTCGTAGCACTGCTGAATATTAATTTGACTTAAGACTCACTGAATTTTCTTCTTGGTCATTCTAGTTACTGGTCGTCTTCAAACTTGGGTTCAAGATGTCTGGCCGGGGAAAGAAGGCTGCACCCAAACCAAAATCGGCAGTTTCCCGGTCTTCCAGAGCTGGAATTACTTTCCCAGTGGGCCGCATTCACAGGCTGCTCAGGAAAGGCAACTATGCCAAGCGGATTGGAGTCGGCGCCTCTGTGTACATGTCGTCTGTCCTGGAGTATCTCTGTGCTGAAATCCTGGAGCTGGCGGGAAACGCCAGCCGTGACAACAAGAAGTCACGCATTGCTCCCCGGCACATCTTACTGGCGGTGAAAAATGATGACGAGCTCAACAAGCTGCTGGCAGGGGTCACAATCTCAGATGGTGGTGTGATCCCAAATATCCAGGCAAGCCTCTTGCCCAAGAAGACCAAAACATCAAAGGATGACAACTCTGCTAAAGATGTCCAGTCACAAGAGTTTTAATTATCAATGGTACCACTTTTATAAAGTGTTTTAATGATAATAAAGTGAACTTCTAAATTATCCTTGTCTGTAAACTTTTTGAGCTAGCCAACTGGAAGTACTCCTCTGGGGGAGTTTACCTTGACATCCAGGGAACCAGATGTCTTGATGGCAGCTGGATGGAGCAGTGCAAATTTCTCTGAATGCTAAGGAAACGTGCTTCATTTCCTACTTCCTGTAGCCAAGAAAGGTTCATCCTGAACAAAAAGGGCCCTTACTCATACTCTGCCGTGAGCCTGTACAGGGTATTGATTCAGTTCCTCCACAGGCTCTCTGGATGTCTTACAAAATTTTCATCCACATTCGTGGATTATTATTTTTTTAAAAGCTTAACACTACTCCGGTTTTGAAAAATATTTAGACAACAGTGACAGTTTTACCCACATATTTTCATAGTGGGCTGGGGCATGTCAAAAGGGACAACTACCTAGTTTACAAATAGTTGAATGATGGAATAAATCATCTAAATTAGAAACCTGGTGTTTAAAATTAGCCTGGATGACTACACATGAAGTGAATGGGAATGGATTTCATAATTGCGGTTTTCTAAGAATTGGGGTTCAAGCCTCATTCCACCCAACAAGTTCATTATAGTTAAACTAGAAATAACCAGAATGTTAACAGACTAAGTAATTGGTCCATCTGTTGAAAGGTGGTATTCCTAAATGACTTTGTCTGATACAGTTTGGTGTGTTTGCGCTGTACATCTTTTTGGGCTAAATTCATGCCCCAGAAACTAAACTAAAACGACAAAACCTGACTGCCAGTCGACATCCTTGTTGACTGCAGATCGTATTTCAGGCTGGCTGACAAAACAAAGTACTCCGTTCCCTTGAATAAATTCTCGGTATCCTTGAGTTTTTCCTGTCTACTAATTTCAAGGAATCCTTGCATTTGTATAGTTTCAGATGGAAGGAAAAAAATATTTATATGCACTATTAAAAAATAAATCAAACATTCCATTTGGATGGGTTTTTAAGCAAAACGCTCGTTAACAAGACGTTTGGATTTTCCATTCCAACTTTAAAATATTGCCGTTTTGCAGCGCTCTATGGACACAGACGTTTATACACGTGTATGTCTGCTCTTGTAACGTTGCGTCTGTTGAACGTACCCCTGTGGGTAACGACGTGCTGACGTAAGACGTGTGAACAACAAACAGTTGTTGGACTTCAACAAGCTAGCGAAGGATAACGCTAGAGGAGAACAGGTTGAGCCTGCCTTTTCACGGAGAGAGAAACGGTTACGAAATCCGGGCGGTCGGGATATTTTATACATTAACTCCTAATAACTAACAGCGTTGGTACCGGCACGTGTAACCCGGCACAGTTCCCTCGTGCTAATGTTAGCAACACAAACATGCTCATTGCTGCTCGGAGTGTGACGCCTGTTTTTTTCCTGGCTGCCGCTGGTCGAGGGCTGTGATGCGAGCCGAGTTGCTGCACGGCAGAGGGTGAGACAGAGCTACAGTCGGATTATATTCGTCTTGACACGGAAAATGGACTTTCTCGGGGAGAAACTGACGGGGTCACGCAAAGAAGCGGGCATGCGACCGCATACGGGCCTGGATGTCATTGTTGGTCAACAACTTTAGCCCGCTAGCGAACGTTAGCTTGCTTTAATTCATGCAGATGAATTGGGTTTGTTGTCGGGCAGTAATCTCACTTTGCTAGCGTAATGGAGGCACCCTGAGTGACTTGTTTGTTTCAATTGATTGTCTTGCTCTTCTTAAATACTACTGGCAATGTGTTGAAGACCGGGGAGCCTTTCGTCGCATAATAGGACACGGTTGGTAAGAATTATTGAATGGTGAATACCTGCCCGAGTCATAGTTGAGCGAAGTTCTCTACGATTATGAATTATTACTGTAACCGTATCTATTTCACGCAGGTATAGCATATTTCTATTATTAATAGTTGTGTGAAATTGCACTTTATTTGGCCGATTTTTAAGTTTGCACTGCAGCCACCTTTGAATTGGGGTTTATCGACATCTATAATTCAGTCACCCCCTGATGTAACAAACCAGCACTTGTATAGAAGTTGATAAATAAAACGTCAAGATAGGTATTTATCTGCGTGTATTGTTATGAGCCAGGGCAAAGACAGCCTTATCCATGTCATTTGGTTCCTAGTCACTGTTTAACCCGAGATCCCAGCTGTTCGACATAGTTAAAGACTTGAGTTTTACTGGAAATGAAAGCATGAATATCGAAGAGCAGTGTCTAGATTTGTGCAATGTCAAGATGAAAAACAATGTCGACGATGATCACAACACTACTAACAATACAGAAGGAGTCACCCCTCGGATCTCCGAATTGATGACTGACAGCAACACAGAAAAACAAAGCATTGTTCCCACGGAGGCCTCTGAAACTTACCTGATGCCTCAGCTCACTGACAACCTTCAGGCAGCAGAGGAGAACAACCAGCAGGCACAAAACACAGTGGAAATTGATGAGGTCAATGGAAATGGAAAGAATAGTGCCCAGGACCCACCAGCGGTCGTGAACCCGACTGATTTTATCTTTTCTAATAGTGAGCAGCACGAGGAGAAAATGAAGGAAGATAAGGACAATAATCCTGCAAAGCTTGTTCTTGAAGAAGGGGATGATGGTGGGGACATGGACATAGGTGTGGATCTGAGTCTCGATGAGAGTGGGGTGCTGGAGGCTGAATCTGTAAATGTTAGATCACTGTCAGACAGTAATTTAGACTCAGTGTCCACTCCTCAGGATGTCCCAGCTGGCAGCACGACAGAAAGCCAGGCTGATGCAAGCCAGACATGCAGCATAGAAGCTTCTGCCACAGATCAAGCTGGATTGTATCCCTCAGTGCAAGAGGGGGACACTAAACACAAAAGTGGCAAAAGGGTGACATTTCCCTCTGATGAGGATATCATCTCTGGAGCAGTGGAGCCAAAGGACCCCTGGAGACATGGTAATTGTTGTTTATTTTTTTTCTACATGTTTGAATGTGTGAATGAGTTATTTCTGCTTGTCTGTTGTGCTTGTGTGAACATGTCAGCACACTGTAGTTTGCTGGAATTTATTCTTAGAAGGCTTTTTAACAGAATTTGTCCCTCAGCTCCAGCTCCATATATATATAAATATGAAGCAGTTGACTCTGTCCACATGTCCTGTCATGCTGCTAAATTTCCCACATATTCTTCAACATTATCGAGTAGATGTTGACACTGATGTATATAAGGCGTGCCAGAGCACCGGTCTTAGAGAGGAATGTTCTTTTGTTTCTTTCTTCAAAGCCTGTCATCTCTTGCAGGGTCACACTGCTGTCTGTTTAGTGCTTAGGCAACACCTGCACTCCCGCCCCATTTTCAAACTAAAAATCAGTTTTTTAATTACTTATATAACTAAACAGCTTTATCTGGCTTTACCCCAACAGCCAGCGTACCATAGACCGTATATAGACCAGGGCATGTGCTGTATGCACTATTGTGACGGAGTCCCACCACACCTTGAGGTGTGCCATTTTTAACACAGCAGGTTCCTGTTTACCCAGGGAAAACATGTTTAGGGAAGCTGATGAAGGGCATGACGCCACCTATTGCACCACCTCTAAATATTTTAGTGTTGAAAGTTGCAAAGAAAATAAGTTTTCACTTTTTATTGTCCATATGTTATATGGATATTTAATGTAATACAAAATACATTTAATGTTATGCTAATTTATTTTAACTAAAGTACTAGTTTCAATTTGCTGTTAACTGCTCCGGTATTACGAGGTCTAATTTGCATTCTAGTTCTTTTTATACATATTTGTACAGTTTTTTTTCTCTTTTCATTTAAAAAAAAAAATTCTATCATGAACTAACCATGACTCACACACTCTTTCATCTGCTGTGGACAAAGGATGCCGTTTAATAAACAGACCTACAAGCTGGTGTTTGCTCCCAGCACTGTGACGGCATTTGGCATAGTTACACAGGTGACTGCCTCCTGAGAAGATGACAAATTGTGTTAAGCTTACTACCAGCCTTACGCTCTCAGTTTTTCAGTTTTTTTGTGACATATTCACATATACTTAAATGCTAAGCTGGTGACTATCCTATGTATTTTTCCCTGCAAAAATGTAGGCCAGTTGGCGATCCAAGGGGGGGACAAAAGCACAAAAACAGGAAGCTTAATGAGCACAAACATGACTGTCTCATGTTCAGCTGCATTTTAATTGTTTTCTTAACACCCTGGTTGCAATTTATCAGGAAGCCACCCAGAAAGTCAGTTTTCTATCATGACATTCACGCCCATGTTACCATTGATTATATCAGCACATTATATCTTGCACCCATTTTCATGACAAGTTTAACTTAGATGTGTTGATATTTTTCTTAAGATAATTTCTTTCTTTTTCCTCCTTTAACTGGTCATGAATATCTTTAGCTGGTCTCCATCGGGACAAAGTTTCACCCAGTTAGTCAAGTTTTTTGTACCTTTATGAAACATACAATGCACAGTAAAGTATCTAGATCACTGTAGTGTGGGGTTGACTTTTTATCAAAGACAGTTATCATGTACTTTAGTTAGGTTCCAAAGGTCCAGCTGCTTTTGATTTAGAGATGGCCAGGCACTCGAGGTTAGTGAAGTCCTATATGAAGTGATTGGACTGAAGAGTTGGAGCAGTGGACTCTTAAACAAAATGTGATAAGCAGTGATATTGATAAGTATGTTGTATATAATTGCAGTCGAAAAAGACAAAAAAATTCTTTAAGATTGTCACATGTGGATTTTATTATTTTCTTTTTTCATACATGCCATATAAAACAGCATGTATCAACTTGCACTTTTGGGAAGTTTCAATGTTAGTGTCATGTTTTATGACATTTGAAAGACATTTGAGTCGTGCTGAGAAAGCAGTCAGCAAAATAATAATTAAAAATGAAAATGAATCCATTCTCATTGACTTTCGTACACACATTTTTGCACTTTTAGTTTTTGTGAAGTTTCTGTACAGAAATAGTTTGTTTTTGTTAATTTTGTCCTGTTGTTTTAGCCATAGGGGGTATTATTTCATGCCAGCACATAAATTTGTCAATGTTATGATAGTTTAGTTACTATAAAGAGCAGTTTAAATTTATGAAAATGCTCCCTTAGACACGTTCTGCTGTCCCAGTGTGACATGAACTGTGGATGCATTATCCTGCTCAAGACCCACAGGGCACACTTTGAGGATTGTGGTTCTAAGTCAACTCACAAGACAGCAAGCTTTTAGATCTGCCCATTTTCTTTGGTTGGTGTGAGAGACACTACTGCATAGTGATGTTGATGCAGGTAGTGATAGTGAACACCCGGTGATTTTAAAGAGTTACAGTGACCAGCACAGAATAGTGCTGGAGTAACTTTTACATTGGTTAGTGCACCCCAGAAATATATTTATCAAATTATTGCCTTTTGGCAATAATTTGTGTAACTGATGGCCTTATGTATTTTAGTTTTATGAAGAGGGTGGTGTAACACACTCTGATTTCATGGAGGAGATTTCTGTTCATTCTTCCAAAACTAATGAAAATGGACCATGTAATAACCTCCTAGCTACTCCCCACATGCAAAGGCTGAGATTATGTGTAAGAGGCAGCAGCAGGAGTGACTCGTGGGTTTACTGATGATTGGTCTACATACTTGTGGTGTTCCCACACTACAAGTAACCTGACAACCCCCCTAATTTTATTTACACAACAGTGTATACATATGGAGCTCTTACTGTGTGACAGCAGGAAATAACCAGAGTTAGGAAAGCAAATTCTAAAGGAAAAAATTTGCAGAATGTAAGAACATAAAGTGCACGAAGGACATAAAAACAAAAAGATAGACTTTGAAATGCACCGTTGTTACAGAAAAGGCAGGTAGTGAAATGTGGCCCAGCCAAACTAAATGATCTCCTTTTACTCATTGGACTGAAGCTGGCAGCGAATACAAGAAAATTACCAGAATGTCACCCTCTTAAAATATTTTCACACTATTTTTCTTCATTATTGCCAAAAAGCCTGCCAGTATTCAGTTTAATGAATATTTTTTTAAACTTTACTCTTGCTTCTCATATCTTCCCAAGGTATCTTATCTGAATGTCAACAAAGGCTCCTCAGGCACCGTTAGTAGCGTGCACAGTGTCACAATAGAGCCACTGTCCGTCCGGACCCTTCTACAGATCTAGTGTCAGGTTCACAGGGTTCCTGTCTTATTTCATCTGTCATAAAGATAAAAGTGAAATGAGCTCACACAGCCTGGAGCTTCATCTGTAAACAGTGAGAGTTACGGCTGTAAAAGCAGAGGGAAAGACATTTGATGTTGGTGTTGAGTATTACAAAAGGAACTGATATCTGGTTTACTACTGCCAGAAAGTAAACTTGTGAAAGGGTCGAGCATCATGCAGTCAATGTGAAATGTGTTCTTGGGGTTTTCAGGGGCTGATGTCATATTTCACCTTCTTGTGGCACTTCAGCTTTTAGAATTAACCCAAAAGTATTGACATTCACTATTTAGAACTAATGTTGTGATCTAGTGCTAAAATAGGGCTGTGCATGACTCATATTTTCAATGAAGGCTTCCATGTCTTCTTTATTTTTTTGTGCAATGATTCTCTCATTTTGCCACCTCTTTCCATTATGGCGACACACCTCCATCCTTCCCTCAAAGCCCAAAGTCACTTCCCGCCAGGCTGTGAATGGTCTATTTCAAGCCAAGACAGGAGAGTAAAACTAAATGAGCTTCTTGGAAACACTTTGACTTCAAGGAGTTTGCTGAGGGACAACAAAGCCGTGATGTTTTAAAAGTGAAATATAGTCATTATGAGTTTTACTGTAAACATGTCTACTCAGGAACTTGATTTTGTTGACAGTGTCTGAAACAAAATAAAGGTAGTTGTAAAATATATAATTATCATTTGGTTTGGAGTTGAGTAATATTCCTAGAACAGTTTTTTTTCCCCTTTTTGTCTTGCTCAGTTAAAACCTGTGGGATGTTTGTACTCTCCATTAAGGCCTGAGCAAATACTACATCATATCCTGAGATTTCTGAACTTCCCAGCATGATGCCTTGCTTCCCCACCTTCCTCCATGTCTTCCCGTCTATTTCTTCTCTTTTTTTGACTAGCTAGATTAGCTTAAGTGCAGGCAGCCTTTTCAGCAATGCATTGTAAACATAAAGTACTAGGTCACATTGGTCACATTGGAAGCTTATTCTAAGATGGAGCAATCACTGTGACTTGTGATATTACCAAACAAATTCTAACTCCTACTATTACAGCACAACTGTAGAGGTACAGTTCTAGACTGGCTACCACAAAGGAAATTTGTAACAGCCTTATTATAGTTCAGCAGTGAAAATAAGTTAAAGCTCGTTAATTGCAATACAGTCAATAAACAATGCAGTTAATGAACAATTGATTATCCTGGAAGCAGTTAAACTCTTCGGCCTACGTGTTGTTCTGTGTCAGACCCAAGGCCCACTTGGCACCAAATTATTAGAGGCTCTGTGACCCATGAAATGTTATTTGTTGTGGCTCTAGACCAAGTTACAAACTGATAAGCAGAGCTTTCAGTGTAGAGCATGAACAAAAGCTCTGGAGACCTAGGAGTTAGTTCAGTTTACATGAGCAGCAGAGCTGAATTTTTAACAACTGATTTTTTTTTTCTGATCAAAACGTAACACTTTGTAATAATTGGACTGTGTGATAGCAGTGTTTTCATATCTTGTGATGTGCCAAACTTGTTTAGTTAGGTGTGCAGAGGTACTTTTTCATTCTGTTGGAAACAAATAGCTGTGAAAATTTAGGTGTTAAATAAGTCGAGTTGACATCATTAAATCTGGTTTAGTGGGTGTTATTAACATCGAGTTTCTCAAAATCTTAAGATACATAGTGAATTCAGAACAATTATTTGAAGAAAGAATAAATACGTTCATATATCAGCAAAACGAACACCTTCATAAATCTATGTAACAATCACATTGGTTCAAAATTAATGCTTTTTTCTGCAGTGTTTTTTTTTCCAGCTCACGTTACACAATCTTTATGTGTAATGTGATAAGACAACACCTGATAAAGTCAGCCCTTTAGGCTGTCTTTAGTTTGTACATTCATCTATTATGCATTCTCTGTGTCTATGCTATGCAAGTGTGCTTGTCTGTGTTTGTTTTGTGCCAATCTGCACTGTATCTTAAAGAAAAAAAAAACAGATGATGCTTATAAATGTTAGAAATGGCATACTGGTTCGAGTGGTGTTGTTTTCTGATCCTCACCAATCGTCTATGTAAGACTTTCCGTCCTCATCAAACAGGAATTCCTTGCCCTTCCCTCCGTAATGCTGTTTCTTTTAACACACGAGGAGGCTGGAATGAAAGTATTGCTTACTCTGTCTGTACACAAATGGACAAAATGCTGCCTCATAGAAAACTGGATCATACAACTGTCATTCCCTCATAACTGTCCATCTGGTTCAGCAGCTTTCTCTCTGGCAGGCTCAATCCTTTGTCATCTGGGTGTCAGTTTAGAATGGCTTCACTGGTTGTTGTTGTTGTTGTTTTGTTTTTTGTCTGGTGTCATACTGAAAAGATCAAGAGAAGGGCTGCTGTTGATGGGCATGTATTGCTAAAGGCATGGAATCTGCATGTAGTGAAAGGTCAAAAATGAATTGCAAATTTTTTTGACTAGTATTTATTAAAAGAAGATAACAAACATAAAATGATCATTGTGCTGCATTCTAATCCCTTTGTTTTGCCTTTCAGCACATGCTACTCTCTCCCAAAAAAAGTCTGGCAGATTTAGTTAAATTTAGGATTTATTTATTTATTTTTTTCCATTTGGAACTCAGTGTTGAGCAATATAATTCTATAAGATTTTTTATATTCTGCTATATTCTAGCAGCAGTTGCAGAGTTGCAGAGTTTGTTCAAGTAATCCTAAAACACTCAAGGTCTTTGTAGTGCAGTGATGTGAAATGTGAGCACAGGTATTGTGTGGGTTCTTTGTGTGTTTTTTTTTTTTTTTTTTTTTTTTTTCCCCTGTTTTTTTTTGTTGTTGTTGTTTTTGTTCTAAGGAATCCATTGCAGGTTTTCCACAGAAAAGTTTTTGCCCCCGGAAGTTACAACCTGGGACAGAGCAGAACTCTAAGTGACAACGTCACATAGAGAGCTGGTAAAGAAACGGTTATATAATGTGATAATTTCCAGAATACGTGAACATGTATATCAGGCCTCTAGAGATTCAAGTATGTGGTGCAATCAAAAAGTAAGAACACGTACTTACTTAAAAAAACAGTGCACAACACTCCTGCAGTTTTTAGGTCACTCCCTAAAGTGCCTGTTCTGACCACACCTGCTGATGCATGCAATGCATGGTGAGTCTCCTTGACTATGTCAAATCAGCAGCTTATGAAATAAACATTTTTTTGGGCAAGAAGAAGACGTTGTAGTGTATCCGATTGTGATGATTATGACTAACAGCAGAGTATTTTTCTTTAGTACAACAGTTGGGCAGTGTTCTTGGTGTTTGGGTTTTCTTCTGTAATGCTTCCATGTTGCAGGCTGGACAGGGCAGAGTCACGTTAAACACTTACTGTTTTTTTTTTTTTTTTTAAATGGGAATAGTACATGAACACAGACTAATGGAAGTATTAACAGAAAAGCAAACCAACAACAACAACAAAGGAATAATAATAATAAGGATAATCGACACAGACAGGATTACACAGATTAGAGCTTCTGATTGGTTTTGGTTAGTCTTAGATTACTTCCTCAGGCCTTGTTGCAGTGGCCACTTTCAAATATGTCCACTTTCATTGCACCTTATGAGTATGATGGCACATCACTTGTGGGTTAAGACGATGAATGCTTGTATTGCATACTTATCTCGGTTTCACAGTGAGTACACCAGAGATTATAACTCACTCACTTTTTCTATCTGATCTTGTACTGGACCTTTAGGTTGTCTAAAAAGGGGTTGGGTGGCATTTTAAACCTTTGGGCTTGTCTGTTTTTTAAATGTAAGACGCCGGCTCAGGTGTGAGCGTCAGACTTATATCTCTTTTGCGCATGCATAATCACCCTCTCGTCATGCAGACTTGTGCAAGCAAACTGGAGGAGTGCCTCAGGCTGTGCCTTTTTGCCACACCTCTGACGTACCAGGCAGCCAGTTGTCATGTGTGAATGACGCTACTGCCACTGTCTACAACACAGCACTGTGAAATTGTAACGAATGGACCTGGAGAATAGGGGAGCAGGAGGGTGGGGGGTGCTATTTTGAACACTGGCACTTGGATGTTAAGTAGGAACTGGCAGTACTTCTGTGTTCCATCTCTTAACATTTGCACCTATCCATTTTTATGTGGTGCAGAAATATGCAAACAGCAACATAACTGACTAACTATAAAGAACTCTCAGGCTTCAGTTGATTTGGTCAATCAGAAAACAAATCATCCAAAGACTAGTGAAGGTGTTGGGCTTACACCTGAAATAATATGGATTCAATTCTCTTCACCGCTTGTTGGACATCTGGCTTCCATGTGTTCCACTCTCTGTATCCAATCTTCTTTACTGGCACAGCTTTATTTTTAGCTGCTAGCTGGGAATAATTTCCTCTAAAGCATGTAACCTGTCAACACTGGTTTCCTGGTTTTTACCTTTCGCATTTAGCTTAATAAATACTGGCTAATTGATCAACTCTAGATCTTTTCCAAAGATTTTTTTATTTAGCCTTCCCCCAAGAGAGCTAGTTCTAGGTTGTTGTAGGGTAGCAATGTCCACAATATAACAACAAGTCAGCTAAAAGGCAGGATAACTTTTTTCTTTTCTTTTTTTGATTAGTCTTGTCTTATTTTATTTGTTACAGCGTTCTCTGCAGAACCTGGATATGCATACAGGTGGTAGGTTTATCTTCAGTAGCTTGTCTTATACAGTTTTTGCCTTTTTCCATGTCAAATCTTTGTTTATGCTGCTGTTATGCTGAAGTTGCTGTGTCAGTCTTTGCAAGCAAAGCCAGTATGTGTAAACAAGTTAGTGTGTTGAATTTCACCTGTCTATGTGGGTCAAAGGAGTTTCAGTGGAATCCTCTCTGTGTGCCAAATCTGCTGTGTCTCTGTCTCTGCAAACAGTGTCGTTTCTTCTTCTGCACACACGCAAACACTTGTCTTTTCCTGTTTCCTCTTTGCTGCTGGAGTTAGGAGAGAAAGCACAGTGTCTGTAGCCAATTTGCTTGTTCTTTGTCTTACATCTGATTGATGGGAATGCTGAGAATTAATGGACTTTGATGTGTATGATATTGGGTTGGACATAAATATCTTCTAAAAAATTTGCAGGCCTACTCAACAGTTATAGATTATGTACAGGCTGCATTGGCTCTAAACGAACATTTTGTTAAAGAATGTGCAGTAAAGTCAATAATTGGATTACTTTGTATGATTGTTGCATTATGTTAGTCAGGACTTTCATACGACAGCTGCTTCTAACTAGGTGAGAAAGCCTTTTAATCGCATTAAAAGATGATAATTACATGTGTGTGTAGGCCCTTGAGGCCTGGCTTCAACATCAAGTGATTTTACACAGCTTCACGTGAAATTAGTAAGGTCTGTCCAAAAGCTTGAACAATGGGACGGTCATTAATTACCCAGCTCGTTTTACAACACTAAATGTACTGTCTGTAGGGCTTGTACAGTGGTTGTCCAGGTGTGAATACATGGGAAAGAAATTATCAGAGCACAGTGGCTGAGTCCCCTATAAATTCTTAACTTCACACTCATCACAGTCGTGTGCAGCAGACGAGATGCATACAGATGTAAGAGTGAAACAGACTTTCTTGTAATTGCAAGATGGGCAGTAAGAAACATGAGCAATTTATCCGAGATTTTTTGATCAGACAGAAAATAAACTGCAAAAAAAATGAGAGCTCTTAAACTTGGCTGATTTCTCCCTCGACCTGGGTAGCTGTAATTGATAATAACTCTTATTGTATTGGATGTTTCTTATATAAGTGAACTATTCCTTTATCTGGTGTAACAAATAGCTTCTTACCTTGCCTTAGAAACACAGTTGCTCTGTGTGGAAACAAATTAAAAATTCTTTAACAAATTAAAAATGCTTTACATCTTATATAATAGCATGCCATGTTCATGATCGTTATTCAGGTTGTTCATTTGTCCCAGTAAGAGTAGCTCAAACTAAGTCTGATACTAAAGCCCACGCTCACATTGTGGGCTCTCTGTGGGTCGATCCGTTCTGACCTTTTGTGGGTGGTGGTAGAGGCTTTGACTGCAGCAATGTTATGTTGTGCAGCTACAAATGAGAATAGATCTCCTGTATTTTTAGATGCTGCATTTATTAATAATGATGTAATTTCTGTTAAGTTTTCATACTTAAATTGCAGGAGGCTGACAAGTAACAGAAACTGGATGTGCACTAGATGTGACTTGGTGAAGAAAAATGTGTCTGATTTGAGTTATACAAGTTGAGGAGACTGGCGGAAAACAGTTAGAAGCAGCAGGATACCTTTATTTTTTGTTTCACATGTTGCACAGTGTGGTCGGTAACAAACCACCAAACTGCGCTTGTGCAAACAGCTCTTTTGGGGTCATGCTCTTTTATACAGAGTCTGTTATGTGTAACTGTTCTCCAGGCCCTCATTTCAGTTTAAATATAGTAAAACCATTCATATGTAGGCCTGCCTAAAGATTAACCTGGGTTGTCTTTGATTCCTGAGTTTTAAGTTTCCAGAAGAAGGGAGGTCATTTTCCTGTAGGCCTACATACAACTGGACTTCCTTTTGCAACCAGTTCAGTCATGCCTTGCTGGCCATTAGACAAAAATTCAAGCTTAAGGCACTGTTGCATTGGCTTAACTTTTCAGACACTGAAGGTATGTCCATCTTGTACACAGATGTCTCAAAAACAGTAGTCAGTAGGTTCTTTGTTTTTCAGAAAAAAGTTGCTTAAGGGACACAAAAATGCACTAAGTTAGCAACAATAACATGAGCTGAAATGACATGATTAGTATAGTGAGTGATATTAACAGTTATTACACATTTCCACATTAAAAATAAAGAAGAAAAGCAGACATAGTGGAAACCTAAAATTAAAAGCTGAATACCTACCCACACAATGGCAAAGTAGTTTAATGCTTTGCTACTTTGAAACTTGGGTAAATATACAAAAGAATAATTTATAGTTTAGATTGAAGGCCAGCAGAGTAAAAGGAAGATTATGTAAACATTTTGTCAAGACATTCATATTTTTCCACTTCATAACTCTCATGGATATCAGTTAAAGTAAGTTTTTTATAAGTTTTGCAAGTTTTGGAGTTGTGCAAATCTAGATTGTAAAGAAATGTTTTCAGACTTAGAAATTAGAAAATGTTTGTCTTCATGCTAAAAACCTTTATAAGCAATCACAAAAAGAGTACTAGTGGTGGTGGTATCAATAAAATTATCTTTATTTCTGGAAGACTTTCATGGTGTTGCATATGTAGTTTAAAAAAAAATACAAAAGAAAAGATATTGTCAAGACTTGTGAAAATGGCTTGTGAGTCTCTCTCATCAGTAGAAAGGTGGCTAAACTTTGTGCGTAGAATGTACTAGCATCTTGACTGGTAACCTGTACCAAGGAAACCCTTCCTATCGCATGCTGGTTGAGGTTTCAGTTGCCTGAAGCTAGAATTGAAAGTTGCTAGATTTTTGTAATTGAGTTTAAAAATAATGGATGTTTTTATAGTTGCATTAAATTGCAGAATACTGTGGGCAAAATAATTCCTTGTGCCTCAAGTGTGTTATTTGAAGTACTGGCTCTGAAAATTGTCTGTCTGCTCTTCCTTTGTTCTTTGTAGCTCCAAGACAGTTGAGGTGTGGAAGTGAAGTAGCAGGTTTTTGTTATTGAATAGTCCTCAGATTCGGTGCCTGAGTGAAGAAGGCTTTGAATTAATCTAAGTGGTGAACTCTCCCTCTAGACAAATGTGCCTGTACTTGTTGCAATTCTTCCAGTTGTTCAGGTTAAGTAATTGATTTATAATTTCCTGCAGTTTTTTCTTGTTCCAAGACACCTTGCTGGCTGTGCACTGTAGCACAGAAGTAACAGAGCAGAACTTATTCTGGTTACTTTGTGCAAAAAAAAAGGCAGTTGTTGTAATCAAGTGCAAATATTAACCTTACCTAAATACTGGGATACTTTCCTGTCAGTTTTTTTTTTTTTTTTTATTACTGACAAGCACAGTAGAACTGCTTGTCTGGATCACAGAAATCACTGTTTACTCAAACAAATGTGTTGAAAGTCTGAGACAGGGCAAGTCCAGCAGCAGAGGAAAGCAGGAGCAGACTAAACTGTCAACCTCAGCTGTCAATCAGCAGCTACACAATGGACCCAAAAAGCTTTTTTAAGCCTTCAGGTCTTATTGACAGTGTCCTAATCTCCAAAATCCCAACCAGGACACTTAACAGAGGGCCTGAATTTAGTGATTGAGACTATAATGACTTATTGGTTAGGGGAGTGGGGGGATAGGGATGTTGTACCCTGCTCTTCCACACTAGCTTAAGCATTCATCTGTATTGCTTTGTCAAAACAGACACAGTTTATTGAAGAACTTGGTAAAGATAAAGCTGAATTCCCTGTATATTTTTTTGGCATTCTGGTGTTGCACTTGGCTTTAACAGTGGCATGCCCTAAGGAACCACATTATCCTGAACTTATTTAACGAAAGAGTTCAATTGGTTTAGATTCATTTCCTGTTGACTACATCTACATCTGGTTCAGTTTAAATGATATCTTGGGATAAGCATCCGTGTGACGATTAGAAATAAAGAAAATAATTTGAGAGTTATTTGAGTGAAGGCTTGCATGTCATCTTGTAAACATCAGTGTAAAATTCTATAGAGGATATATTTGGCTTTTCTTTACTCCCACTTGATGTTGATGATGGTGTTCACCATGTTTAATAAGGAGTAAATCTCTACCCGCAGCCTTGTCTTTTATAACACAACATTTTTCTTAATCATAAATCCTGCAGCATTTAATTCACCTCTGTTGATCTTAGTTAGTAAGCTGGGTGCTTTTTTTTCCCTTTGATTTTGCTCACAACCTTATCTATGGCAGCAATCAGTGATTAAGTGTGTGACATTAACAGAGTAAAAGGGACGTGCTGCTTGATTGCTTGGTTGAGCAGACTTGCTAAGTCAGAGCAGAGATCATTTCTCTGTCCTGTCTTGACACCTGAAATATCAAGGTAGCTAAATGTCTTTGCCCCTCGTCTATCATCTTTGGAGCTGTTAGCTACTGAGATAACCACCGTTTCAGCAAGGGTTTAAACAGAATATTAGAATTCCCAGGATCTAGATAAATGCAGCAAAGTCATTTTTTTAATTTGTATTCAGAAGGTGGAAATGGATTGGAAATATTAGGAAACAGAGCAATGACATGCAGCAAAGGTCCAGCCAGTCGGGCGTTGAACTGGGAAATCAACACACGACTGTGCATACTTGATACAGTATGCACATTTAACAAAATGGTTTTTTTAAGGGTCACAACAACTTTGTGCTTGTCTATCTGTAATGTTCTTGCTTATCTAATGAAGTCCATTGCTCCCACACAGTATCCGAGAGCACTTGTTTTCACATGTTTTTCCTTATTTGTATGCATTTTTGTTTTTGCTGTGTTTCTAGACACGGAGAGCATTTCTCTTACTGTTTGTGTGCTTTTCCTCTCGTGTGTGTGTTTTGTTCTTTGCCCACCATTAACTTCTGCATACCATTAACTGTTAATTTGGCTTACAAAGATGTTGTTTGGAGCAGTCCTTTCCCCTCCCTACTTCTTATTCCTGTGGACCTCCTCTTCACCACTCCCTCCATGCATGTACCAGCAGCACTGGAGGGAGTGCTATAAAATGAAGACCAAGGCATGCAGAAACACAGGCAACAGCTGTAGCTCTGACACTCAAATGTCTCTTCTGCATTTGTCTCTTTGTGCTATTGCTTATGTATTTCCTTTTAAGTTTTTGTGTACTTTTCTTGTCTGTTTGCTTGTTTTTGAGGTGTTTGATGTAAATCTCCTTGCATAACCTTCTTTTTTATTTTGTAAACTAGTGGTAAATGATCTCAATCGCTCTCATCCCTTCTCTGTCTCTAATGAATGTGTGAAAATACTATGTAGTAAGCATGAGGCCTTCTCCACCCTCAGACCCCACCTTCCCTCAGGAAATGTTTACACACACTTGCTCCACTGCGACTCTGCACAATAACTCTTTTCCAAGGACACGGTGTTCATTGGAGCGCACATAATGTACTGTAGAAATTTACAAGACTGCTTTCTTACACAGTGGTGGAAGTGGCATCCAGGAGGAATTCACAAATTCAGATCCAGATACTTTCTGTAGGTGACGCACAAATGTAAATTAGTTTAACTGGGTCAAATTAAAGCACAACCTGTGAAAGTCTACTTAAAAGTGGTGCTTGATTACAGCTCATCTTCAGTATTTAATGATGGAATGCTTGACCTTGAAACCATTACACCAGCTTATTTACTTTTTTTTTTTTTTTCTTGTAGGCACACCCTCACTGCACTAATGTCAGAGTAGTCGAATATCCAGATACAGCTTTACAGAAGTATCAAGGTTTGGATGGAGTACTATTCTGACTGAAGTGAAGACATGACTGTAATGAAAGGGCATCCTCATCCAGTCATGGGCTCTAGTCAGTTTTTAACAGCAGTCTAGTGGAGAGTGTGGTTGCCGGCTATATTTTACAGCAGTAATTAGAATTAATTTTTTAAGGGCACATGACTTAAGCAGGACTGAAGCTCCCATCCCCATCTTAAAGGCCGACATTTAAGACGGTCAACTTGTCAACAAACTTGCACTTCTGAAGCCAGATGAGGGCTCTTGTCCTTGCTGCTTCAGCAGTTCATATTTGTTGGACCCCTGAGAGCAGAAAAGGGGCTATTGTCTGTTGGGGCTGCAGTTCTTCATGAGCTGTTCAGGCTGGAACCAAAGCTAATGAAGGTTCCCACATAACTCCAGAGTTAACAGCTGTTGTAAATCAGAGTAAAATAATGCTTATTGTAACCAGATAGTGTTTTTGGTGCCAACCAGTGGGGATAACTTGATAAGCTTCAACTGTTTAGTCGGCAAATCATGTGCATCCATAGCTACATTGACTTGTGATAAGAAGTTCAGCTTTTCATTGTTTACTTCTTCTTTTTTATTTGTTTTCTTTTAACGTGACTAAAGAGACTACACAGTCTTTGACCTTTTATGGCTAACTGTTCAAGGCTGGTGCATGCAGTTTTCCAGTGGCCGATGATTATAAAACAAAATAATGTTAACAAAATTGTGACGTGATTTATGTTATTATTTTTTTTGTCTAATGCAGAGTACTTGAGCAGCTTTGTGCTTTTGTGGACCAGTTTTTAATACATCTCTTTGTCCTCATCTAACACGTTTGTGTCTGTTTCTGCTGCACAACTGCTGTCAAACTGCTTTTTGGTCCTTTTTTCCTGTTGTGGTCAGTGTTCATATTGTACTCGTGATTTTAACTTTCCCTTTAATTTTCTCTCTCGCACACACAAATCATTTAACTACTTACATTGCTTTCTTTGCATCTTTGACACAGATTATTTACAATTACTCTATTTGATTTACTTAGGCATTACTAAAAATAATAACACACTGACAAATCAACTTCTGTCATTTGGATTGGATTGTATGCCTGCTTTTGCATTCATATTACAGGTGCTAAAAGTATTTAGAATGGATGCTGAAATACTGCTGAAAAGACAATTCATATACCCAGTGAAATATTATTATAATGAGATGTGTAAAATGATATTATCTAAAAACAAATTTTCAAAATACTAAGTAGTCTGACAATTATACTAGCTCTTGGATGACAAACCAACTGATTAATGTGTCCTGTGGGAAATGATCAATATTGCGATAACGATATGACTTGCGATAAAATAAATAGCAAAAAAAAAAAACAAAAACGAATACATAATTTCTGTTTTACTGCAACAGTTTTATTTAAAGAAAGCTGCTGTATTAGCAGTGTAACAACAAAGTGCACTTTAACATTGAAACATTGCCCCCATAAAAAATTTTCTGAGGCTTGAATTCTGAAAGACATCCTTCCCGGTCTCTATAATTAGTTTTAAATAAAAATAACTTAAATTATACTGCAAATTATCTCAATGCAGCTGTTCATCATTTTACCACTCACCAAGTAGTTATGATGTAAGTCAACACTGGAGAGGAAACTTTACTGTAGTGCTTGCGTAGTTTTAAGCTTGGCTCAGTTCAAACATGACGATCTTGCGGCATGTTTCGTACATTTGTGGAATGGCGACATGGGAAAAGTAGTTTCGTGAGGGGATGCGGTATCTCCGGTCCACTTTATGTATCAGACTGGTGAAGCCCTCTCTGCTAACTGTATTTATAGGCATCATGTCTTTAGCCAAAAAAATGTGTAATGGCCTCTGTTATTTCTTTGTACCGCTTCGACGTTTTCTTATATGGAGTTCCACTTGAAAAACTCTGATACAGAGACGGCTGTTGGACTGCTGTGCTCTTTGTCTTAACATTAGCAACCTTTGTTTGGCTAGCCCTAACTTTCTGGAACTCTTCAAACAGTTCTCTGTTGTTGTATTGAAGATGATGGTGGAGATTAGTCGTGTTTCCTCTGGTGGTTGCCACGAGTGTTCGGCAAGTTTTGCAGAGTACCTGTGTTTGGAGAAGGTAGTCTTTATCAAATCCAAAGTACCTCCAAATAAGTGAGGTACTATTATTATTATTTATTTATTTATTTTAAACCACGAGTTCATAGTAGCTCGTTGCTGCAGCGTTGTTCGCTCATCCCCCTACGTAGGAGGCGGGCCCACAAATCCATTTGATTTGTTAATGCCATGAAGGGCTCTATTCGACTGGTCAAATGTGTCAAGGGGTTTCTTTGATTGGTAAAGTCTTTAAAGCACGTGTGTAAACATTTTAGGGTACCCAGTTATCGCAGTTTACGCCGTGTTTTGCGATGGGCCCATCGCACAGGCTGATATCGCGATGACAATAAATTTTCGATTTATTGTGCAGGCCTAATAGACAGCACGTTAACAATAAGCTAGCCAAGAACCCAGAGTGATGTTAAAGCTGAATGAATGCCAACCCCAACCCAGCACCCAGACTCTGATCTTTAACAGGTAACAAAGACAGTGATGAGCAGTTCATTTCTACCTCTTCATGTTTCTAAAGTCAAATCACTGTGGCGATGACTGAAGTCTCTTTGTGCTGGATTTCCTCTTTGCTTTGTGTTTTTGGCTTTGTGTTTTAGCTAAATATGGAGAGAAAGATCATATGTGTGTTCTCATTAGGCTAGGGATTTGTGTTGGTGTGTGGGACTGTAGCCAATAGGTTTCTATTGTTAAATACTCCTGGTGCTTGAAGCCTTTCTGTCAGGTGTGATTAATGAATGTGAGAGGGTGTAAGTTAAAGTGATGGGGGACATTGTGTGAGATGAAGGAGATTAGAGATGGAGCCAACAGTGAAGTGGGCAAGTTCTCACCTTGGCAAGACAAATCAAAATGCTGACGGCAGCAAAAGTCAATAACACACACACACGGATAGAACAGCCAGTGTGTTACAGCATTGCTTTCTGCAGAGTAGATACACTGGTTGGAAATAGAATGGATGTCATTGTTTTTCTGTTAATGTAATTTACTGTTCTGATCTTTCAAACCTCCTTCTATATACTCTGTTTTTCATCTCACGTTCTATTAGTACTTTTCTGTCTTCTTCTGTCTTTTTTTTTTTTTTTTTTTTTTTTTTGCCATAAGTGCTTCACTTCATTTCTCTGCTGAGTCTCTCAGGCAGAACAGCGGGTTTGAATGCTGCCCAGTCATCTGACTGGAGTTAGCCCCCACAACCGTCTGGGATGGCAACAGCGGCTGACCCACACGCAGACAAAGAACAATACCTCCTTTTTGCTGACTTAAGTAGAGGAGTACTTAAAGGGGTTGCAATCTCTGATTCTCTCTGTCAAGAGAGTGCTCCCTAAGGCAGAAACACAAACAGCTCACATGAAAAAAGAATATTTTCTAAGTCGCCGTGTCTTAGACTTTATTATGTTCATTTTTTTTGAGTCATGGAGAGTCCTGAGTTGTTCTGATGGATCAAAGCAGATTTGGTCATTTGTTAGTGCTTTGCACTTACTGACCAGTAGTTACAGCTTGCTAGTACTGAGTTAATTCTTGTGGCATAGATCAAAAGGAGGCTAAAAACATTCCACAGAGATTTTGTTCCAGATAGACATGAAAGCATTTTACTTGTTGCAAATTTGTCATCTGCACATCCATGATGTGAATCTCCCATTCAACCACATTTCAGAGGTGCTCTATTGGACTGAGCTATGGGGTCTGCAGAGGCCATTTGAGTACAACATTGCCATGTTCAAGACACCAGTTTGAGATGGTTTGAACTTTGTAACATGGTGCGTTATCCTGGTGAAAGCAAATATTAGAAGATGGGTACACTGTGATTAGAAATGAATGACATGGTCAGCAACAATACTCTGACTGTAGCATCTAAACAATGTTCCTTTGCTGCTGCCACCAGCAGCAGCCTGAATTGTTAATTAATACAAAGCAGAATCTTAACTAGGTCAAAATTTCTCATAAATCTGAAAGTGGTAGCAAAGGTCAAAACTTCTCACACTAGACAACATTTTACTGATCTTCTGTTGATCAGTTTTGATGAGCTTGTGCGAATTGTACACTGAGTTTCCTCATCCTGGTTGACAGCAAGATGCCAGTGAGGTCTTCTGCAGCTGTAGCGCATTTTGCTTCAGTGGTTGATATGTTGCGCATTCAGAGATACTCTTCTACATACCCTGCTTGTAACAAGTGGTTATTTGAGTCACTGTGACATTCCCCTCAACTCAACAAAGCAGTCTGGCCATTCTCCTATGACATCAAAATGGCAGAAAGCTGTGTGCATGAAATTCAATGTTGGACTTCTAATAGCCTTCTAATATAAATGCTGACACTATGTCTGGAGAATCCCCCCGCCTCCCCACAATAAACATGAGCCACATTCAGTGCAATGAGTTTTTGATTCATTTCATTTTCAAGAACTATGTATGAAGAAACATACCAATAAAAGCAACCCTAACCTTTTTGACTGTATTCTGTTTTGCAGCTCAGAATGTGACGGTGGAGGAGATCCTCTCATCCTATAAACAAGCCTGTCAAAAACTCAACTGTAAACCTATACCCAAAGTGCTCAAACAGATACAGGTAAGGCTCAACATAATACAAACACACAGTTGACACACAACTGACAGATTGAGTCTGGGCTCCACTCAACAACCAAGAGGTGGACAACCATCCAACAGTAAAACATTTGGACGGCACCCAAAAATCCTTTTGTGAGGTCAAACAAAATTTTTTTCCAAAAATTACATCCTGAAGGTTTTTGTTTTTGTCAGGAAAACACTTCAAAGGCCTGTTAATGTGGTTTTAGGGCATGGTGTGATCCTCCATTGCATGACTTTGGACAAGCGCTGTGATGGTATCCTGTAGATACAGGGCTTTTTTCCGTAAGAGTGGTTGTTACTCCCGTCAGGCACGCGGGTGTTTTTTGGCCTCTCCTGTGGGTTAGCCTGCTCAGTCATGTGTCTCATAATCCCTCTAATATAAGCAGTTCTTCAGATCCAGTGGGGAAGCCTCGAGGCTGTTAGTTTTTATAGTTTGCCAACCTTGTGCCTTTGAATGTGAGTTAGTACAAACGCATACAGAGAAAATCAAAAACAAAATCAATTTTTTACAAACCTCTTTGTTAAGAAGACACGCATAACTTTACATTGGTAAATCAGTCTTAATGATGATTATGCTGGAAAGCTGATATTGAAAAATGGACACATATTTGTTATACTTAATACAAACTTAAAATGTACAGATCCTTCTTTTGGTGTGATTTAATGACAGATGAGGTGAAGTTGAATTGTTGTGCATCAAGAGAGAAAGCTGTGCATTTAATTGTTTCTATTGTATTACAGGAGGAAAACTTTTACTACTGTTCTAAAATGTTTTCTACCAATAAGTGAGATTTCAGTATGCCTCATGCAAATGCGTCAGAAGGAATAATTGTTTGTACAAGTAATGGCTTGTCTCTTATATTGACTTTCTTCTGTTTAGATAAAGGCCCCAGTCATCAGTAGAAATGTAATAGTGGGTCTGATAATTGTAATACTTTAGAACTGTGTTTATATTATTAACATGTGAATACCTGTCTCCTGCTTTTTATTTCTGTAGGAGCATCTCATCACCAAGCCAACTCCCTTATTATCAGACTAACAGGAGTTGGGAGTTGGCAGCAGCAGTGAATTAGCACTTCTGTTTGTTCAGTTACTGTAGAACATAAACTGTAAACCCTTTAGTGGGCCTCTCAACTATTTGCACATTTGTACCTGCTGGTTTGTGAGAGTGATGAAGTTGAAGGAAAGTTAGTCTCAAGATGGAAACACATTTGTGATTCAAGGGGCTCATCACATGTCTGGTCAGCTGAAAGAGGCCGGGCTAACATCTCAGTTACTTGTGGAAATGCACGTCAATGTGCTAAGCTGCCTCTGTGAGCTCCACTTAGTCTTTTAGTCTGGGTACATTTCCACTGGCTGACTGGTTGACAGTACAGGGACGTCTCGTCACATCACAGAAGTGCCTCATCTCCCTCCTTCCCTCACTCATATTTTGATTGCTCATGTATGCCCTCCCTCTGTACCTCTCCACCGCTGTTAGTCCAATCCTGCCCTTCTCATTTCTGCTTAGTCACTCATAGTCACCCATAAACATACCAAATGTTTGGCCAGTAAGAGGAGGGGGGTTAGCAAGAGATGATTAGCCGTTTACTGTTTTTCCTCATTCACTCTAAGGCTTTCTTTATTAAGTTTAAGTACACGTGGCACTTTTCCATTGGCCCTACTTCATGCATTTTTGTGTGAATTTCTGGCTAGTTGTTTGTGTAGTTTTAAGTTTTAGGGGGGGGGGTCACCATTAAGCAGCTATATGCTGAATGCCTGTTACTGCATTAACTCTGACCACAATGTTAAAACCTGGATACTTGGTACCCTTGTGCCACATTTCTACTGCTGCAGTTCCTTGAAGAGCACAGTGTCTCACATGTAGCCAACATGCACACTTGCTTCTTATGTATGCATAGATGTCTGTTGCCATGGGTCTGAAATGAGGATCACAATCCACAAGAAATCCAGGAAATTCTCTGCAAAATGTTCTGCACCGCTTGTACATCTGCATGTGCTGTGGAAGCAGCTTTATCCCAAATCAGGGACTAGACCCGACCACTTTGGTATCACATCATCTTTCTGACCATATAACTGTAAACTGGAGTGATATAAACTCTGAAAATATCACATGATGGGCCATATATGGGTAATTTCTTTTATAATTTGATAAGTTTATAGGCTACTCTCTGTGGATAATTACTTTACTTTAAATGGCAAAACTTGATTGACACGTATTACTGTGTATTTGATTGTTTTTGTGGAATGATGTTGCCAGTGTGTACTACACAACAAGGACCATCTAACAGTCATATTTAATAGAGAAAATAGAGGATTTTGTCATACATCACCTCGGTCTTTTGGCTATGAGAACTTGGATGCTATATATCTGTCTTGATATTGGGCAGAAAATCCTTTTACTAGGTGACTGTGTGATCTATGGAATAGATAACTTGGGGGGACTGTAAAGCAAGAGTAAAAGCATTTTATGAACAAGATGTTAAACTGAAACATGGCGTTATATAGTCTTCCCATGACACAAAGATGCACACCCATGCAACCACTCGTGCAGAGGCGCACTCTGCGTCATGCACTATTTTTGGTTCTGGCAATTCTGCCTGAAAGGAATTTGCACTGCTGAAATCATTCTCACTGACAGGTGCTCATGTTAATTGTTAGTGAAAATGTGCTTGCTGTTAAACTGCCAGAAATGTTTGCCTGCCTGTGTTTATATAGTCAACATCTTATGGGTGCTAAAAGATATTAAAACTAATGATAATGTGACATTTATCAATACATTTACTTTTATTTCACAGCTCAGGGACTCTCAGCTCTCCAGCATTATTTAATTTCATTGCATTTCCTGCTGCTTGTATTAATACTGCAATGTTTTGAGCAATTTGTCATGTGATATTTGTGTGTGTTAGGGAACTCATAAGTTATGTTAGGCAATGAATTCACAGTACAAATAAACCAGTGTGATCACCTTCAGCAATACACATTAGTAATAACAGTGAGACAGGAAGGCCGGGGTTATGAAGTTCATGCTGAATTGGTTGGGCAGTCAACTGGAGAGAGGGGATTTGCCTGTACATAGTGTTGAGGGCAGCACCCTGTATGTTTTTAATGTTTCTGTGGGTGGTTAGGTCTTCTACTGGCGCAAGAGGTAAAAGTTTTCACCTTTAAGTCACTAGCATGTTGGGTTTTAAAAGATCATTTGATGCTGTGGCCCGTTTAACTGTGAATACAAATGTTTCTACCAACTCACACAGACAAACTCATGATCGTCTCATGCCCTCAAACAGGCCGTTACTGGCACTGATACAGGAAATATTGCTTGTTTCTACATTTTGTGGGTGTATGTGTCAGTTTTTCAGTGATTTGTAGTTTCCAAATGAATCATTTGGGTTTAGAGTTTAGTTTCACTTTTACATGCCTTTAGGTTTTCACTTTGAGACTCAGTTCCCATCCATGTTGCAAAACTTTGTATTAACTGTAACACTTTCTGTAACACACTATCCCATACAGCTGAAGTTGTCATCATTGGGGGTGACTCAGCATTCCCTTTCAGTGCATCCTAAAACAAAACCAGAAGTTAAATACTCTAACGCAGCCTGGAGCTAATGTATGCTGCAGATGCTTTTTTAGCAGCAATTGTTTATCTTGATTTATGTGTGGTCTACCATTTCGTGAACTGCCTGCTGAATCACGTGAAGACTTGAACATGTGAAAAGAAAAGATTGCTTCAATGGGGAAACCCTTCCTGACACTACTTGTTTTTGTTTCTGTAGGAACTGAAAGACCTGACACAGCGAAATGAATGCTTAGATTTAAAAGGTAAGTACCAGACCAAAAAAAAAAAAAAAACCACCCCACTACAACAGTCACAAACGATACAGTACAATTAACAGTGTAACGTGTGGAAAACAGTAATTGCAATTTTTCTAACTTTAATTTATAAAAGGCATCTAATACTGCATGGCTGAATGGTTAATTGACCAAGTGTATGTGGATTTATTTTAGGTGAAAAGCTGGACTACAAAGCATGCGAGTCTCTGGAAGAGATTTTGAAGAGGGTCCAGTTTAAATTGGTGGACCTGGAGCAAACCAACCTGGATGAAGATGTAAGATGCTTTAAATATCTGCTTCTCCCCCTTTTCTCATCTTCTTTCATGTTTGATTCATGCTTTCAGTTACACTCTCATTAACTTTTCCACGATTACAGGACTAGCAGGATATGAAGTATGTGGTCACGAGTTTTCTGATTACCCCAGATGTCCACTTATGTAAACACCATTAAAATGTTTGGGCTGCAGACATGCACAGATAGACAGTGTTGTAGTGTGGAACACATGGACACTGACCACTTCCTGTCATACACGCTCCAAACACACATACTCTGTTGCCAGAGTCATACAGGAAGAAGTTTGCTTTGGAGCATAAGGTTTAATTACTGCTCATTACTTAATCCCTGTCTGTCAAAACTGTGTCAGTACTTTCACTCTTTAACTGCAGAATTAATTTAGCTCCCTGTCACCTGCTGTTTTTCAGCACGCTGCAGAGTCTGTTAGTTAACTTGCTGTCCTTGAGGTCTTGGAAACCTGATGGTTCTGGGCAGCTTTCACTTTATTTAATCATGGGTAGTTAAAAATGCAGAAAGGTTTTCTTTCAGTGACCTGAAAGAAAACCTAACTCGATGTCTTTAAATATTAAAATATGCATCAGTGTTTTATGCTATTATTTAGAGCAGGGTCTCAAACTTAAATGAGCTGTGGGCCACTGCGGGCACTGTTATCTCATTGGAGGGCAACTTTAGTGTTCAAGTAGTAACGGAAACAAACAAACAAGAAAACACCAACCAATATTTCCTAAAATGTAGTCTTTTGTTTGTTTGTTTGTTTTTTAAATTTCAGATATTGTATATGAAAACCAAACTGCAAATGTGAACGCAATTTTTTTCTTCTTCTCACTCTTAATGAACTGAAGCCTTTCATTGAACTACCAAATAAACAAGTTGGTACTCTCGCCAGACATGTGGCAGGACTTCTGCTATAATTTTGTGCACAAAATAAAAATGCAAACATAAGTGTAGACATTAGTTTTTGACTTCTAGTGAAAAATGTTTTCTTTATAAATAACTCTCTCACTGAACTAACACAGCCAATAGCTCAACATATTTGTGCTCTCTGCTCATATTACCTTCATATTAAATAATTTTTTGGTTTTAAAGAACTTATTTTAACATTGCACTCAACAGCAAACAAATCCTCCCTAACAAAAAAGTAACTTCGAGGACCAAATTGCATTATATTTCTTCATGTCAATATACAATTAATATAATAATATTAATATTATTGCTAAAGCACTTCTGGATGGATGCAAACTGCATTTTGTTGCTTTGTACTTGTAACATGTGCAATGACATTAAAGTTGAATTCTAATTCTATACAGGCCGCAAGTAGGGGTTATGTGGACTGCAAGTGGCCCCCGGGTTGCGAGTTTGAGACCCCTGACTTGGAGACTATGCATGTGATTTAATGAGCAAGGACAGATGAGTTGTGATCTCAGCAGATGTAAACACAATCGATACTTAAGGGAAAAAGAAAAATTTCGCAGAACTAGTTTAAACAGTGGTTCTTTCTTGGTGTGTGTAAAAGAACCTCTTCAGAGTAAAAGACCATACATGCCAGAATATTTATAGACCACAGACAACAAAAAAGTTAATTTTAGATAAATAGAGGTCACCATAATGACACCAGCAAATTCTTGTTTACTTCCCCAACAAAAATCCCATTCATTCAAATTAGTTTCACTTCATAGACGCCCTACCTGTAGTTGGTAGGTATTATTTACCCCACAAGTGGGTCTTGCGTCACAGTTTCAAACCTTACAAAAGTTTATACATCCATTCACGGACCTGCTTTACTTAACCAGTAACAAGTCTGCCAGCTCTAACTAATTTGCCTATTGTGATCCAGTCACAATGTTCGCACAGTCCAGATGGAAAAAACACATTTTAATACCAGGTGTAAATGCAGTGAGTCATGGATCAGTTTTCATGCACTAGATAAACATATACAGACAACCAAATGGATAACATTTTTATACCAGTGCTGAAGGGTTTCTGCACCGATATTAGCAGATGTTTTGTGTAGAGCTTAAAGAGTGCATTATCAGCTCCGGAGCATTGATACCGTAACATATATCAACACTATCCAGCTCACAAATTCCTTTACTAAGTAAATCGGAGAAACATTATGTGTCATTTTATTTCAGTCCAAAAAAACCATAATTATTATTTTTTTAATTGTAAGTGACAGTGTAGAGTGATCTATGTGGGTTTTTTTGTTTGTTTTAAATTTCACCCAACATGCAACTCTACCCCAGGAATGTGAATAAAGTGGCAGAATGAGTCAGTGACTGAGTCACCAGAGAGCAGCTTTTCAGTCTCAGGCAAGTGTCTCGCCTGAGATGAAATGAAGCTCTGAAAGGAGAAAATACTGAAGTAGTGTTGCCGGATGAGCTGGGATTAGAGGAAGCTGGCATAGAAAATAAATCGACTCGGGAAGAGGATGGGTTCATTTTTGAGTGGGTGTGAGAGGTATACAGTAGATGGCTTGATTTGGCTCGTACTTGACTCGACTGTGCAGCAGTGGCGTCTTGTTGGGAATGAAATGGGAAGATGAAAGGAGAAAAATGGTTAGAGAGAGATGTTTTAAGAAGCCTGTGGAGGCGCAAGCACGGGAAGCAGAGTTACAGGATGGCTTTTATTGGACTGAATATGACTCATCTTCCTCCACCCTGTAGATAAACACACATTGCTGTATACTCAGTAATGTCTTCCAGTACAAACGAATGCAAAGTGGAAAGGTTAGGAGATACTGTGCAGTAGCATAGCCTGTCTGACTTTGTTAGTTTTTATCAGCATCAGAAAAGGATAATCTCACATTTAATCTGGATCACCTCCTGCAGTTAGTTGATCAGTTGTGGGGTCAGTTTATTTATTTATTTCGATATTATTATATGTTTATTTTTATATTTTTTCCATTGAAACAGATGAGAAACACAGAATCCAGTCATGAGATCTAGCGTTGCAGCAGCATGCTGATATGCTCAGCTATGATTTATATTTGGAAAATGGAAAAGGCAAAAGAACCAGACATCTATCCTCGCTACAGTGCCATCATCTTTGTCTAATTTGTCAGGAATTACTGATATACTGAGTTGCCCCCCCGACATCATTATTAAAACCAGATTAAAACCCTGATCATGAGTGCACTTACATTATTCTTGATCACCTGATATTTTATTTTAGTCCTGCATCGGATTCTTACCACGCACATTTGGAGTCTCACAGTCACACAGCACTTAGGTTTTTGTAGTACTCTGGAATATTTCAGAAACAACATGATGACGTTGCTTGTTGGACAAGTGAATCAAACATTTTGTACTTTACTTTTCAACAAAAAGAGCCTTTACACAGTTCCATTCAAAGCATGAACCTTTTCAGCTTCTTTTTCATTGCTTCATGTGTGATTACAAAGTGCACCAGACCTCCTCCAATGTGTCAAAACAGTGATTCTTCTACATGAACTTACTGTTGTTTAAAAGGACAAAGTTGCAGGAAGCCAAATCTGCTAAGTACAATTAGGGGTCAGTGCCAAAATCCTTAGTGTTTAAGTGTGCTGGGTGTAGGAGAACAGTAGTTTAACCACAGTTCAGATACTCACCCCAAACACAAACTGCGACAGGTCAGGGAGTTAAAATCGAGCTCATTATTCACAGTCTCACCGTTAGGGATAATTTCACAGTGCATGACCCTGTCACCAGTGATGAGAGCTGTTGGTGAGGCTGGTTTTATTTAGAATCTGATGATTGTACCGTGCATAAGTGAAATGCATGTTGTCAGAATTTTTGGACTGAAACTTGTCAGACAGAAGCAATCATTGTGAACACTGTAAGCTGCTCAGATGGTTTTGAGTGCAAAATCAGTGGTCCAGTGGCTCTCATTTCACAGTGTATCATTTTGGTGCATTTTAATGGGACTCATTCTTTTACTACACGTTGCAGCCCTAATCTGGAAATAAAAAGTCAGTTCTCAGTTATTTTGAATAGTGCTGAATCTTAATATTTTGCTTTACAACAGTAAACAGTTGCACAAGCATATGAACTTGCCCTTCGAGCTGTAGTATCTCTACATACACCTGAGGCCCCTATGGAAAGAAGCACTTCTCACCTGCCCTGAGGGATTGTTACCCTGGCAACGACAACTGCTCCAAGCTGCTTTACAACATCTCTTTCTGTGTTTTAACACTATGAACCAACTGTGAGAGTTGTTTAAGTTGTTAGATTTTAATTTGTCACAAGTTGGTTAATGTTTCTCCTAATCTCTCCCTCTTCCTCCCCCTCAGGGTGCATCAGCTCTCTTTGACATGATAGAGTACTATGAGTCGGCCACACATCTCAACATCTCCTTCAACAAGCACATTGGCACACGAGGATGGCAGGCTGCAGCTCACATGATGCGAAAGGTGAGAGATTGTCCTCCCATACACCAACAACGACAGTGTGCAAATCAGGGTCAGGGTGTTGAGCAGAGTTTAACTTGAAAGACCAGGAGGGTTGTTTCTGCCCATACATATACCCATGAGGAAAAAGTGGTCATCGGGCTCTTAGTAATGCAAACTGCAATAGTAGGAGTTAACCTGGCACAATAACAACTAGTAAATAAATGTAAAGTAAAATAAATGAAAAGTACTGTCACTAGATTTAAAAAAAGTCACTTAATCATTCATCTTTCTAAAATAACAGATGATTTAAAAAAGAGACAATATAAAAGTAAAGACACCAAATGAAGTGCATTGGGACATTATAAAAAATATCTGGTCTTTATCCGGTAGAGTGAGATAAATACAACCTTGCTTGAAAAACAACATGACAAATTACACCTTGCGATTATTTATTTAACAAAAACTAAGCCAAAGTGTCAAAGCAGTGTGTGAAAAATAAAGGGCATTCTTAGTGCTTAGTTAAAAAAAAAAAAAAATTGTGGTAAGTATCAGTTAGGGGCTGCACAGTGAGGCTTGTTTTGAGGCCACATGACCTGGGGACTTTCCAGTTATTGAGGATTTTGTCAACTCGTCTTTATACCAAAGTATTCTAGAGTCAAATGTGAGGCCATGTGTCTGACAGCTGAGGCTTGTCTGAAATTTGGTCATGCAACAGGATCACAGCAGCAGGTCTACAACACTACAATGCTGAAAAAGACAAGAATCAAGGTGAATGTCAACCCTGAATGAAAAGCTGTTGCTAGTCCTTAAAAGAGCTGTACATGAATAAATCCCTGCAAATCTCAATCAACTGAATAAAACAGAGTGTGCCAGAATGTCTTCACAATGATGTGAGCAACTCTTTAGCTTAATGCTAAAGAGGCTTTTGCGAGGTATTGAGTCATGGGTTGTTTCTCTCCTTCTATATTTTTATTTAGTTTTTTCTTAAATAAATAATGACATTGTGTATATCATCTGTTTGTATTCATCTGAGTTTTTTTTAATGGTCCCACTAGGACCAGTTTTCTGTTATGTGCTGATTTAGAAAACCTTAAAATCAAGAGGATGTGCTTTGTTTTGCACATAAAAAACAAGTAGTAAAACAATAGCTGAACTGTGACAGAAGATGGTGGAATGACTGAAAGAAAGAAAATCTGTCCTCAGAAAAGTCATTGAAGACCATATACACAAGTGATCGAAAAATGTAAAAAGGCTTTGTTGTTTTTAGTGAGAAAGTTCTTCAGGCTGAATCTCAAACTGTGGCTTACTTGTGTTCTTACTTTGCATTCTGTAGTCATTGGTTTGTGTCTAGGGGGAAAAGACCAAGATTCTCTGTTGTTTCTTATCTCCGACCTTTCATCGTCAGTGCTGCTGCTCTGTCAGCACAAACATAAGTCACCCTTTGATGTCAGTCATCACTTATTACTATTAAGAATCCAAATCACTGACGGTTAAACACGTTGATATACAAGGACGACAGCAGCACATGTGAGAAAACAGCTGATGTGAACAGCTGTTGTTTAATCAAAGCAAACCATATGGAGTTGCTGGTTACCACAGGAGTGGTTATGGTCACACCTGAGCTATTACATTTGATCATATTATTATTATTTTTTTGTGGTACGTGTGATTCATAACCAAAAAAACCTCCCGAACTATTCAAACACGTTTATCAAAAAAGCAGTGATTTTTGTGTGTGTTAGGTTGGTTAGGCTTGATGTACTGTGGTGAACAGCACAAATAGAATAGAATAGAATAGAATGCCTTTTATTGTCACTATACACATGTACAATAAGATACTGAGCATCTCCTACTCAGTGCAGATCTGGGAAAAGAAAGGGAGGTGAGATGCACAGTTCTACAGCACTATGTACATATGAACAGTATTCAAAAATATAAAATATACAAATGGGGGTGTTGGGGGGGTTGTGTTATATATTTACAGTGTGGGTTATTGCATGTAAATTAAGTATTGCACAGTGGTGATGGTAGTCGTGTAGTCTGTGTATAGAGGGAAGTCCTTGGATTGGGGGGTGGAACTGTGTTGTCAGTGTATGTCTGAGTTCAGGGTGGTTATGGCTTTTGGGAAGAAAGTATTCTTGATTCTGACAGTCTTTGTGCTGATGCACCTGTAGCGCTTCCCTGATGGAAGCAGGTTGAACAGGTCAAAACCAAGATTGGAACTGTCCTTGATGATGTTTGTTGCTCTGCTGAGGCAGAGAAATAAATGTCAATCAGGGAGGGGACAGGGCAGCCTATGATCTTCTGTGCTGCCCTGACTACTCTATGAAAACTCACTCTATCTGCCTTAGTGCAGCTGCTGTACCATACTGTGGTTCAATAAGTCAGCAGGCTCTCAATGGACGAGCGGTAGAAGGTCAGCAGCAGGTTGGAGTCCAGTTTGTACTTCCTGAGGACCATCAGGAAGTGCAGCCGCTGCTGGGCCTTCTTGATGGCCGCTGTGATGTTGTCTGTCCAGGAGATGTCAGCGGAGATGAGGACACAGAGAAAACGGAAGGTGTGGACCCCCCCCACACACTCACCTTTGATGTATAGTGGAGCTAAGTCGGTGCTGTGCCTCCTGAAGTCGACAATGACCTCTTTGGTTTTCTTGGTGTTCACTGCCAGCTTGTTCTCTGAACACCATGCTGCCAACTTGAGGACTTCCTCTCTGTAGGCTGCCCCATCTCCCTTTGAGATGAGTCCGACTCATCAAGTTTGCTGTCATTAACAAACTTGATGATGAGGTTTCTGTTGTGGGCTGAACTACAGTCGTAGGTGTAGTGGCAATACAGGAGGGGGCTCAGCACACACCCTGTTGGGAGCCAGTGCTCAGCATGCAAGTGGAGGAGAGATGAGGGCCGAGTCATTTATCCAGGTCCTTTATCCAGGCACATGTGAGAGGGAGGAGGCCAAGAGTGACCAGTTTTGTGATGAGGATATCCAGGATGATTGTATTGAAAGCTGAGCTGTAATCCACAAAGAGCATTCGGATGTAGCTTTACTGCTGCTCCAGGTGGCTCATCACAGAGTGGAGAGCTACAGCGATGGCGTCTTCTGTGGATCTGTTCTGTATGCAAACTGTCTGCAGAGCAACAAATTACTTTGCACTCTTTATTCTTAATATTGTGGCCTACTTATTTGTTTTTATTTTCCGTTTGGGTCATTAATTTAATCCTAGAGGGAGAAACATCACATTCTTAATCACAGTGCAGTGATTATGTGGTAACTGTGTACAACAGTCTTACTGTAATCAAAACGATTTGGCATTTGATCAGCGCTTGGACCAAAAGGCATTCCCTGTCTCCGAGCAATGACCGTCTGATTTATGAAGCAATGCTGCACAGATATTTCAGCTTGAACATTATCAATGAAAACTCATAACTCATTTCAATGAAGTAAATGGAATCTAATTAACAAATGCAAGTGCATGTCCTTGAATCCCTGAGATCTGCCTCAGGTTAAATAAATGACAAAACTACTTCTCATTGCCTTTATCTTGGCTTCAGTTAAAATCAAAGTAGTTCTACTAAAAGTTTGCATGTTTCTGTGTGTTTTGGCTATTTTACTCAGTCACTTACATATTTATCCTGCTTGGCCAGCATGCTATGATTGTTTTCATCACAGTTATGTGGGTTGTTTTGGGCTTGGGGACGTTTATGTTGTATAGCCAATAATTTGCACCTCTGTTGGTGTTTCCCCCTCAGACGAGCTCTCTGCAGTATCTTGATGCCCGTAACACTCCCCTACTGGACCACTCGGCTCCCTTTGTAGCACGAGCGCTCAGGATCAGTGGCAGCCTGGCAGTCCTCCATCTGGAGAACGCTGGCCTCTCTGGCAGACCACTCATGTTATTGGGTAAGTCAGCCAAAGTACTAGGGCGTGACAGAGGATGTACAATAGCAAGTGGAGCTTTATTTCACCTTCAGAGAAGCTTTTTATCTGATTAAACATAAAATTATTATTCCTTTTACGGTTTTCTTTAACCTCTTCACCTTTTCTTCCTCACTTTTTTTTTTTTGTTTTTCATCTCACTGATACAGCTACAGCTCTGAAGATGAATATGAACCTCCGGGAGTTGTACCTTGCTGACAACAAGCTCAATGGCCTGCAGGACTCAGCCCAACTTGGCAATTTGCTCAAATTCAACTACAACATTCAGATCCTGGACCTGCGTAATAATCACATCCTGGACTCTGGTAAGAAGCAGTAATAGTCCTCTGACACAGTAACAAGTACCATAATTATTTATTTATTTATTTATTTACAGTTTTGTTTCATCAGGGTGTTATTTGTTGTTAGATTTGTTTGCTCTATGAACCATAATATTGTTTCACTGAAACTTTTTTTTTAAATCCTTCAGTCTCAGCAAAGGGGCAAAATAAAAGAAGTAGATCATATATAGATATTTAAAATTTGTATAACGAGCAGTAAAATAAAAAGCAGGCAAACACAAAATGCTGAATAATAAAAAATTAAAGCAGTGCAAACAAGTGAAAGCTAATACACAAACCATTAAAATAACATTAGGTATTGAACAGAAGTATCTTCATATCAAGGCAGCTGCAAGCTTTAACGTCTGTTCTCGATGTTAAACATAAGTTAAACATTAACTAAGTAGTTTTAAACTTTACCCAGTTAAATAGTTACATTTAAATGTCTTTAAACAGATTTTTATGCTGCTGTAATTACTGCCTGTTACAGCATGAGTTGTGTTGTGTGTCAGTGTCATCTTCTCTCATCTACTAGCTACCACTGAGGTGATATAAGGTTTTTTTGTTGTTGTTGTTTTTTTGTCCATTGTGAAACCTGATTTGGTGTGTAATTTAGATCAAAAGGATGTATTTGTTCAAAGATGGATGTGGTCTGACCCATAAGTGATGGTTTTTCCCTGCTCAAAATGGACCTTTAGGGTGTGACTAGGCATGTTAGCACGAATGGTCTAAATGTATTTAGAGCAATGATCTTTTCCCGTTTTTTCTGGTTATTTGTTGTTGTTGTTGTTTTAAAAATATTATTTACTGATTTTTAGCCTGATTAAATGAAACCCCACTTAAAGAAACAATCCTGGTGAGTGTCCTTTTGGATAAGACAAAATGTCTTTAGTGGCTGGCGAGATTGATTTTATTAAGGAAAAACCTTGCCATGAAAGCTATAAGAAGTACATGGTCTCACACACAGGGTGGCCTAAGAACCTTCAGTTATTTCAAATGTTTTAGTTACAGCACTGTGCAAAAAATGTTATTTTTACTCCCGCTACACATTTAGGCAACATGATGCTACTGCGTCCTTTAAGACTGCAGTATTTTTGGGAGCACTGAATCACTGTTGTTGCAGTTGGTGTACATACAGCGATCGATGATTAATTCTACTATAATAATGACTTAAGGGGGCAGATATTAGCTGAACCACTCGTTAGTCATAACATAATGAACCCTCTTTTTCACTTGTAGTCTGACTAACGCTTCAGGCCTTCAAGGCAATAATTATATGTATTTAAGTGGTTAATAGTAACAATAGGCTAATTAGATATGTTGGCTCGTTTAATGGTTGTCACTTGTGTTTTTAGAAAAAAATGGAAGGAATAATAATATTAACAATAGGAACAACAACAACAGTAGTAGTAATAGTAATAATAATATGTTGATATTATTACTGTTTACTGTTAATAATAATTCCTGTTGCTTTGTCCTGGCACTGGCCCACAGAATGAGGAGACACTGGAATATTATTTATCATATCATTTTTTTCTGCTTTTCAAATTGGAAATCATACCATGTTGATGCTGCCAATTTCATTTTCTGACTAAATGGTTTGAGGTTTTTTTGGGGTTTTTGTTTTTTTGGGGGGGGGGTGTTTTTACTTAACATTTGCCTTACTGTTCATTTTAAGCTAAAGCAAATGTATTTATGCAGAAGAAATATATTTTCACTTGTTATGTGTATTTCTGTTGCATGTTCACTTTTAGATTTCATTTAAAGTGACATCAAAGGGGTCCTAAAAACCCTGAAATGTATCTTCTTTATATCAATAGAAGCTGCGACAATGCATAGGGATATTAATATGGGCTTTACAGTTTACAGTTGCTAAGCATTTGTCACTGCTCCTCATAAAGATTTTATGTACAGTAATCTTCTAGATGCTCATCAGAACTCGGTCTGTGTGTGTTTCTGTGCAGGTCTGGCGTATGTGTGTGAGGGACTAAAAGAACAGAGGAAAGGCCTCGTCACGTTGGTGCTATGGAACAACCAGCTCACGCATAATGGCATGGGCTACCTTGCTGCTGCACTGGTACACACACACACACACACACACACACACACACACTTGGTGACAGTGAAGCCAGGCACATTTATCAAAGGTTTTAAGAGCCTATGTGTTTAAATTTATTTATTTTTTTAACTCTGTCACAGAAGTGATCCAAATAGAGGTCTGCTATTTATTTCTTAGTTTTCTTAATATCCTGCTAGGGCATTCCACCCCCAGCTAGGGCTCACTTTCTTGCACATGTGCACATTTTAATTCTACCTCAGTCAATGTTTATGACTGTAATTTAATTATTGTAATACATTTTACCCATAAAGCATGTCATCTTTACTGGAATAATGGTGAGTCACATCCAGGACCCTGCTTGAAGCAGACGTAGCAAAGTTGGGGGTTTCCAGTTTCTCCTTAGCTTTCACAGACTATGTTTCACACTCCTTAATGTCTGGACAAATAAGACTTAGAACTTTGTTTATTTTCCTCATGGGCATTCATACTTGCATATCCTTTTGGAAACTGCTATTCAATTACTTTAGACAGGTGTGTAGCTGGTGGATTAGTGTGCTGTGCAAACAGGTGCTATGACGTCTGATTTGACTGGACATTTCCGCGTAAACTTGTCATTAATACACCTGACATTTTGTGTTGACGTATCTCACTAAGTGAATAACGTGATCTCATGTCCTGGTCGTGCCAATTCCAGTTCAACCTGGAATAAATTCATAGTGGTTAGTTACAGATAATCCATTGCTGAAGTCACATATCTGTCATTGAGGGATTGAATGTCATTATCTCCTCCTCTCAGTGTCATTTCCTTCCATCTTTTTATTGTGTTAGTACTACAGACTCTGATGAGTCATTACGTCTTCAGCCTTGTCAAGGAAAGATAACTGCCTTTTTTCTGCTTGTATTTAGTGGTCAGAGGTCTTGTTGCAAACCATTGGGTATTTAAAAAAAAAAAAGATTAAGTAACATAACATAGATGACTGCATGAAGCCACTGCAGTATATTTGTTGATCTCATTATTTCCGATTTATTGCTGATGATTAATGAGATTTGGTTAATTTCGTTGACTTGGTGTAATTATGTTCATTATGGGCAGGGCTGCAGTTACACTTCACTGTTTGTCGATTTTAACCTATGATGTAGTTTTTGAATTTCATTTTAATGGCCATTTCCCATCATTTGATACATAAAGCTACCGTAGCCATAGACGCTTCCTTCTTGGAAATGGTGCTCACTCATTTAAATGTGCGTTTGACGTTTTAGCACTAGCTAACAGGAATGATCTTAATAAATACTCTTATTTATTGGACAAGTAAATAGTAAGTAATATCAAAACTGCCTACTTGGGCATGAAACCTTTAAAACAAATCTCAACAATATTTGAAAAGAATGACTTTCTATAAACACATGTAGGCATTGAATCCTGCATAAAGTACAACGTTGCTTATTTTTTGACATTTGTAAATTACAAAGCTTATTCCTGTACTGTTAACAAACACAGCACAGCAAGATCACTGTGATTATGTTATTCATTATTTTTTCCACTTGTAATTTAAATATTGTTCCTCTCAGCCATGCACACAGAGTCTGGAGACTCTGAACCTCGGCCATAATTCAGTGGGTAATGAAGGAGTCCACAAGCTGAAAGACGGGCTGATTGCCAACCGCTCTGTGCTCAGGCTGGGCCTTGCTTCCACCAAGCTGTCCTGTGAAGGTAGGAAATGATCTATTTGTTCCTCAGCTGTAGTTTTTGTGTGTGCGTGTGCGTGTGTGTGTGTGTGTGCGTGTGCGTGTGCGTGTGTGTGCGCGTGTGTTGGATTTTGGCATTTTTGACTGGGCTCCTGTTGTTGTGTGCTCTAGGAGCTGTGGCTGTGGCCGAATTCATCGCTGAGAGCCCCAGACTGCTGCGCCTGGACCTTAGAGAGAATGAGATTAAAACAGGTGGCCTCATGGCCCTGTCTCTTGCCCTGAAGGTTAACACCTCTCTGCTGCGTCTCGACCTTGACCGGGAGCCCAAGAAAGAAACTGTGAGTATGCGAATAAGAAATGGTAAAGGGTAGAGAGGAGAGGAGAGGAAGGAGAAGGTTGAATATAGTCCAAATATTTCTGCAGCTTTATCCCATTTCAGCCGTGTGCAAATGTGTTTGTTGGGTTGAAATTAGGTGCCTTTTTACTTTGCCAATATTTTTCCTGGATTTGTAAGCACCCTTAACTTCATAAGGACAGGAGGTGATGTTTTCAGTGCTGAAAAACACATTTAAGCTCTGTTTAACTGTATGAGTGCGCACACATTATGTTTTAGCACTGGAAATCTGAGGGTCAGGTATCAAATTGTGGGGGTGGGGGGGGGGGGGGGGGGGGGGGGGGGGGGGGGGGGGGGGGGGGGGGGGGGGGTTTCTTCAAGTTTGGTTGATTGTATATAAAATGACCTAATTTTCTGGAAATTCCAGTGAGAAGACCAAAACCTAATACAGTTTAGGGAAAGCTTAGTGTTGGACAGTGCCAAATACTTCTCCTGTCCAAAAACTGTAAAACAAATTGATGAGCCACGCTGATATGATGATATATGGGCACTGCTCTGATTAATACCCAATAGGGCAACAAATCTCAGTTGTTAATTAATCCCCAACAAAACCACAATCGTCTTTTTTGTGGGTAGAGGGAATTCTGATCTTCTTCACCTGTTATGCCAGCACGATGCCACCATTTTTTAAAAAAAAGATTGTTGTTAAAGAACATACTTCTTACTAAAACAAATGAAGGAAGTAACGCCCTGGTTACAGTGACTGTTTTGCATATTAGAAATGTGTTTTTTGTTTACGTATTTATTTTTTGTCTCTTAGGTAAAGAGCTTTATTGAGACGCAGCGTGCCCTGCTGGCTGAGATCCAGAATGGTTGTAAGAGAAATTTCATCCTTGCTAAAGAAAAAGAGGATAACGAGCAGAAGATGAGGCATTCTGCCTCTATGGCTGAAATTGCCACAGAGGAAGAACAAGAGCAAGAAGAGGAGGAGGAGGAGGAGCAAGAATCAGCATCAGAGGAGAGAGGTGACGTAGAGGATAAAGAGGATGAAACGGCAGGAAATGAAACGCAGACAAGCAGCCAGTCAGGCGCGAGCTCTGACTCAGATGTTCCTCAGACTAATCTGGAGTCTGACTCTGACACTGAGGATGAGGAGGAAAGCGAGGTGGTAACAAAATCTTCTTCCACTTCAAACTCCTCCACTCTCTCAAACCAGACTGCTACTCAAACCCGTCCAGGGGTTGCACAGTCTCAACTCAGTGCCTCACATACATCCTCAGCCTCACCTTCTAAAGGGTCAAGTGTAATTTCTGTCACCGTCACAGAATCTGCAGCTCCTCCGGGCACACCTCCATCTCCTGGACGTTGCATATCCGTCTCAAGCCCTGGGAGGGGTCATAAGATTTTCATGGTGACCCGGGTGGAGAGCCCCCCTGAGCAGCATCAGCTCCAGTTAAGTGTACCTGCTGTTCCCAGCCAGTCTAAAGAGCACCCAAAGACTCCTGTAGACACAACACAGCAGACACAACCCCCGTGTGCAATTCAGACACAAACACAACTGACACAGGAGAACATGAAGGAGAACTCACCCGCTCTGTTGACAGACTCTAAAATGACAGAGCAGAGTCCTGTAGCACTAAATACTCCACAGACCTGCAAACTAGAGCCACAGTCTACAACTGAAAACACAGATCCAAGTCTACAGTCACCAGCCCCGCCTTTAAATTCCTCATCAGACCAGGTAACCGAGAGCCCTAAAAGCCCCCAACCTGAGCCGCTTTGTGTAGAAGGAAACAAAAAGGAAGAGGAGGCGGCAAAAGGTCCTGTAGGAAATGATTGGCAGGTGATACCCCAAGAGCGGGAACAGTCAGAGGAACTGAATCCACCCCAGACTAGCTTACCTCCACAGCAGGAACTGTTAACATCTGGACTGGAACAGCTACCGAATGACGTAGTAACGGCGGCAGAGGAGGCCTGCTCACCACACCAAACACAGGAGAAACTTCTACAGAAAGAGAAGCAGGAAATATTAGTCAGCTTACCAGAAAATGAAAAACCCAGTTTAGCAGAGACAGAACAGCCAAACCAAGAGGAGCCAAGGCCAAAGCAACAAACAGAGGCACATGAACAGGAAGCAGAGTCTTTCCCCTCTGTCCACACTGATCTGCAGGCACCAGCTGTCACTCAGGGTGGAGCACAGGAGTCAAATCCTCAAGCAGGAGATGCAACACAAAGTCCCAACCCCACCTCATCTTTGCCTGAAGCCGTCACTCAAATAAATCCACCGGTTGAAAGGGAGGAATCTGCTGACGAGAGCTCTGCAGACGAGGGAGAGAGTTTTGCTGAGGCTCTAGAAGGGGAAGTGGTCGGTTCTGCTCTGCCCAACGGCCTGAAACCTGAGTTCTCCCTCCATCTTCTCGACACTGAAAGCCCCAAGCCTGGCAGCTGTGTGATGGAGCACGGTGAGAATGTGTGAACACTGATGTCATGTTTTTTTTAAATCAGATGCATTCAGTAGATTTTTTTTTTTTTGTTGTGAAAAGGTTGTTTTAAAAAGTCTCTTATGTGTCACTCGTGTAGTGAGTGTCAACTGTGGACAGGACCTGGAGGAACTGCTGCTGGAAGCCAGTTTGGAGACTGGGAGAGATGCACCGTGAGGTATAGAGCCATCATCACATTATTATTGTGCTGCAGAGTGTGCTTGAAGCAATACTACTTTGTTGCATTAGAAGTAAAACAAAATACATAAATTACAAGTTCCGGTTTGTGCTAATCAGCAAATAAACACGAGTCTCTGCCTGCCCTCTAACAGCCCCTCATCTCAGCCTCAGCTACTTTAAACCTAAAGAGCCCAGTCAGTTCTGATTGGCCAGTTTTCAAAGCTGCCCTTCATGAGACTTCACCCGGCACTGGTGGCTAGAAAACAAATATTTGTGTACATGTTCAAGCCTTATTCTTTAAAATATGCAAGTCATGAAAACCAACCATAAAATGAGAACCCTTTGCAGAAAATGCTGTAGAACCTGCTTCTGCAAAGTGTTGAGCTGGTGCTAATATGTAGCACGTTTTATGCACATTCTCCTTCTGGTAGAAAAACGGCATGTAAATGACAAAAAGGTGTGTTTTCTGCTTCTGCTCTTTTAATATTTCAGTTTACAGTTCATTTCTCACAACTTAAAACACAATAAAAGGACCAAATGTGCAGATAATGACATTAATGATGCAAAACACAAGTGTCTGCTCTTCATCAGACAATGAAACAGCACAATCTTAACTCTCATATGACAAATAACATCCAATCATAAATCAGATCTGATATAGGGCAAACAATAGGTGTAAAATTTCATCATCCATATCGCCTAGAAACAAATGATACATACTCGTTGCAATGTGTGTATCAAAGAGAAGTGTTAAGCTGTTTTCATACATGCTCTGCAGCTTTTCAAACACTTGCGTAACAGAGGTGCGGCTCTGTAGTCGGACATTAGCCTGCCAGCTCACTGGGAATAAGAGTGTGTGTGTGTGGGGGGGCTGCTGCTGGATTGTGCTGATATGTGAAGGCCAAGTGCCCGCTCCATTGATTACTGGTAGGATTTGGGTCTCAAGTATATCTTGCTCACATTTCCTCTACTAAACAAAGTGCAAATGAATGTGAAACGTACCATTTTCTGGTGTGTACATAAATACAGCTTCATGGTGTGGTTAATGATACATTTACACGTGGTTCTGATCCAAGTTCAGTTTCTAAAACGTTTATCTCCTCTCTCCACAGGGACTGTCGGGACAGGTGAAAACAACATAAGTTGTCTGGCTCTGCTACTTGACTGGTTGCCCTTCAAAGTTTTTGTCATAACCTCCAACACAGCATTTTCATAAAGGACAGAAAACCCAGTGTTACACTCACAGCTCTGTACAGGAAGATAATGGAAACAAATAATGGAAAAGACTCGAAGGACAAGATTTCCCTGTGGAGCTCAGTTGTGACATAAGGAGACCCTCCACATCCACACTACACCCAACCACTGAAACACACATGCATATGCACAATGAATATGCGAAAAGAGGGGGGAGAGAAATAAAGTTCACCCTGTTGTCACTACATTTTGTCAGCTTCAATCTTTACATGAAGAGAAGTGAGGTGTGGGGACAAAGGAGAGAGGATGAAACACTAACCAAAGACGGACCTTTCTCACAGCCCCTTGCGCTCTTCTGTAGGTCTCCACAATGATAAAGAAATTAGTAATTAAAAGGATTTTTTGTAACATACATACACAAAGACAATAACAGATGATGTGAAGTGACAGAAGACAAAAGAACAGCGGCAGACCCTGCCGATCAGACCTGCTGGCTTTAAGCACTTGAAGTTGGAGTAGGTCACTGTTTAAGGCTTTTATATCCACGGAAGCTGAAGTTGTTAACGTGTCTGTTTAAGTGTCAACATTTTCTGTGTGCGTGTCTCCCACTCCCTCCTTTAAACTGTAAGGGACTTCTGCCAAAGTGACCTCTCCTGTTTGTTTTCTCCTCCTGTGCTCACTTTGGCCCCTCAGGAATCGGCGTTCCCACCACCGCTCAGACCTTTCAGATCTGACGCGGAGGAGCTGCAACCGTCTCCCGCCCGCTTCTGCTACAATAAAACTGCTTTTTAGAGGTCACTGAGTCGGTGATTTGTTCCCCGCTGAAAAGAAAAGAAACCTTTAGTGAATATTGGAAATTTATACGTCTGATTTTGGTTGATTTATTTCTGGGCGATGGGGGGCAAAAATCAGTTTTTCCCTTGATTCTCTGCAGCTCGGTGATTGCTTTATTCGATTGATTTTTGTTGTGTGAAAGTGTAAAGAAAAGCAGCCTGGTCTCAGTCGTCATCTCCCCTCTCCTTTCCTCCGGTCCCTCAGTCTTCCGCTGGTACTTTGTGCCATCCCTCCCCTGTGTTCTCGCTCCTCATCATGTTGCCTTCAATCTCACCACTTCAGATTCAGTGTTGTTTTGAGGGGAGGGTGTCCAGGTTTTTCGCTTGGCTGCTTTGAGAAACCAATTACTTTATATTTATTTTATGAGCCCTCTGATATATTTTTGACCCCCCCACCCCCCATTTTCTTTCCCTTCTTCTGATTAGGGCTTGCTTTAAAGTTTTTGATGTATATATCATATCACACTAGGGGAAACATTTAGTTTTTCTTTTGTTTTTTGAGGGGGGAGGGGCTCTAATAATAATTTGAGGAAAGGTAAATAAGATTGAATGATTAGAAACAAAGAAGCGGCGGGCATAAGAAGCAACATATTTTAAAGCTGCTCTGCTGTGTGAAGCTGTTGCCACAAGGGGGCAGTGATGGCTGTTTCCCCACAGACCCAAAGGAGACCACAGTCCGAGCAGCATCACGTGCTAATGTCTGTAAAAATCCAAGTCCTGACCTTAGTTTTTCAGAGCAGGGTAGTTAGACGGTATCTCTGCTTTGATTATTCCTCCCTGAAGCGGATACCGGCAGGTTGGATTTCTTTTCCTGCAGACGGAGCAGCATTCAACCTTCCTGCTCTTCTCCACCCAAAAGATAGTTTGCTCCCACTGTTTGTAATGCTTTAATTTTAGATTTTTTTTTTTTTAAAGAATAATTTGTTAACTTAATTGAACTGTGCTGGTAATCACAAAGATATGTATGGCGAAATTTGTTCCTCAAATAAATGCATGTAATAACTAATAATATGACTGAATGTATGTTTCAATGGAAAATGCTCCGCTTGGAGCTGCACACGAATGCATGAATGACAGGAAGAATGGTTTGGATAAAGTTTTGGGTTACAGATAATGTGATAACAGACCTGGCTCAATATGTTGCAGTACCGACAATTAAAACGGTAATAAAAAGTGCAGCGAGCAGTACCGACATGATTACGGCTCCTCTGAAAGGAGCGAAATGTGCTGTTGCTGTTTTGTTCTTTTTGGTTTGTTTTCAGCACTGCTGAGTGGATCCTCGCAGGCACTTTAAAGCAAAGCCTGACACTGATAACGATGTTACTTGAAGGTCGGACGCTGTGTCATTAATGTTTTATTTTTCCATTTTGAAGGTTTTGTGTTTTAAGTTTACATAGTTTCTTTCAAGTTGCATCCACACACTTTTCAAGCTCGTCAGGCTGTTCTCAAATACTGATTAACAACCACCAACACACACACACAAACGCATCTTTTGTTCTAACTAACAGAAATCGGTCTGATACATGAGACATCTCAACATTTGAGTCACTTTAGACCAGTGATACCCAACCTGAGGACACTCCAAAAATGAAAGATCTTAGACAGTCCTGTGCTTTTTGCTTTGGATACTTTATTTGTTTTCAGATAATTAGACCATAGCAACTCATTGAGGAAAGATCCCCATGTTAAGAACTTCACCAGGAGTCAAATACTGTGTGACCAAACGCACTGACACATCCATGCATTTTACTCTTTATAGGACACGGTGTTTGGCTGCTATAATGAGGGTATACTGTTAGTTTCAGGTCTTTCCATATTATCTCAATCTTAAGAAAAGATTTGAAATTAAGATGTTTTTTGAAAGCTGACTTTATCGTCATATTTGCGGTGGCTTTATAGTGCAGTGGTTTATTCATTCACTTCACAATGGGGAAGGATCCTGGGGAGGAGATACAAATCCCTCTGTGGTGATGTCAAGAAGCACATCTGGCACCTAAATACATAAATCTATCAAATCAAACATGCTGCCTGCTGCAGTCACCGATTGTCAATAAGGAAGTTGCTAAAAGTAGCATTATAAAAACTCCATGAAGACATCAGTAATTCAGAGTCAGTGAAAATCTTTATACTCTGTCCACATGTTCTGCATTTATTCATTTATTTTTTATCATTTGCTAAATATTTGCATGTTTCATTTTGTGAATAATGAGGCTGTTTGCTAGCATTTACCAGCTGGCACCAGGGGACTCGTTTGGATTTATCATCAGTGAAATTTCATAGCAGGCTGATGGAAAATAAACAAGTGTCCCATTTCTCTGCACCAGGGTTTCACAGCCTTTAAATTAAAAGTTGGCTTTAGAAAAAGGAGAAAAACATGTGTTAGCTACCGTCTCTTGTTTCTTAAAATCCTTGTTTCTCTCTCCCTCCTGTCCTGTGGTCATTTCTATTTCATGCCTTTGAACTTAAGTATAAAACAAAAAGAAGTCATGGCGTCATTACTAGAACACTACAGAGATTCCAGGAGAAACACTTCCCTCTCCTGAAACTATTCCCCGGTGTGAACCGCCTCACCCCTCTCCTCCACTGGCACTTCACAAAGCGTGGGAGGGTGGATGGGGCTGCAGAGGCTGTCCTGGGGTGAAGGTGTGGAGAACGATGGGAGCTCTGCTCTGTTTTACTGTACAAATTCTTCATCACACAAATCCACCCCACCCAATGACTTAAGGAGTGTAAGAAAACTAGAAGTCCTTAAAACCCTAGCAAGTGACCCAAAGTTGTTCATGTCTTAAATAAATGCCACATAGAGGGTTCTTTTGTTTTGTTCTTTTCACATTTGCATTCTGTATCCTGAAATGCTGAAGAAAATACCAGAAATGGCTTCAATCTTTGCATTTGAATCAGTATTTTTTGTGTTTCATGTTTATAAACTTTTACACTTGTAAACAGAAACTGTGATCTTTCCTTTGCTTGAACTGCTGTAAGGGGCAACGCTCTGACCACTCAGCTGATTTGTTGTTATTATTAATTCATTTTTATTGGTGTCATTTTCCAGTTTTCCAAAGGCCAGACACTAAATTACTTGATTATTTAAGAACAAAAGAAACATATTTTAATGTTCAGCCCTCAAGTTTGGAACCACAGGCCTACATTCATTCAATCTTCAGTTTCTTCCGATTGCAACACTTATCTGTGAGCGACTGCCACAAAACATCCTTCCTGTCATCAGTGTCTGTAATGACCCACCCAAACCTGCCCTGCAGTCAGTGTAGTGTAATCACGTTCGGTGTAGATTTGGAGGATTTTCTTCTCAGTCTGGACTCTTTCCTGTCGGGACACAAACTGTGCGACACTGTTGCTGCACAGAGTTTTGGTTTTATTGCATCTGTGGGGAAATTCTCGTTGAAATAAAACATTTCCTAATGTTCTGTTGGCCTCCTGCGTTCTCTTCTTTTGTGACTTATCATATGGCTCGAAAAGCACCTGAGGCTTGTTTATCTCCACGCTGGTACGAAGCATGTGATTGTGGACCTCGGGGCAGATGGCTGAAAAGTTCATCAGTGTGAAGTTTTCTCGAATCGCTCCACCGACGTTTAATTTCCTCAAGAAGAAAAAGCTGATAACTGCCCACAGCGAGGAGCAGGAGCAGGTATGTGGTTTAATAAATATTAACTGGACACAGATTTTGTTCTAGTGAAGAAAGATTCAAAGGAAATTGCTTTTCATGCGCGCACACAGACGCTGGATTAAACAGAGTGAGCTAAATTCTTGAGACAGCAGCTGCTCACTTGGAAGCTACTTGCAGTAAACATTTTTTTTTTGACATACAAGGCCTTTACCGAAATCTAACTAAGAGGAAATAAAAGCACGAATAATAGTCTGAGTGTCAGCTATATATCTTGGGGCAGTGATGTTAAAATTCTTTGTGTAATTCTTTGGTCAAAATTTGTCTGTCACACAAAGTTCATCTGTGTTTTTTGGATTTTTACTGCGCTTAGTCTTGTTGTCAAAGTCTTTTTACATCGAGGGCCACACGACTCACTTTAATATATCTCAGTTTTTGTTTTCTCCTGTTGGCATCCATCCAGGATTTGATTTGTTTATTTAGTCTAAGTTAGCAGATGAGAGGAATTTCTTTGGTCGAGACCACCTCTAAAAGCTGAAAGCAGTTTCCATGGAAATATTTTGTACTAGCACAGTATTCGTATTATATCCACTGAACTCTCAGAGATTACCTAAACCCCTCTAAAAGCAACATATTGTACTGGCTATGAAGGTGATACAGTGATATTGTAAATATTTATTTTTCCGAAATAAATAAAATGCCGTTTGATCTGATAATTATACCACGTTCACCACTGAAATGTATTAATTCTTGAATCTGTATATGTTTGAACAAGCTTCTTGTTTTAGCTTTAGCTGCATCTATGCAGTTTGTTGTGAGCTATGAACTAAACCAAAACCAGCTGAACTGGATCTAATACTAAAGCATTTCTTTTTTTAACATTCCCAATTATTTCAGTTGCCATTCAGAATATCTTATTTAGTGAACATGTGATTGCTGCACATAGGCTAAAAGTCTGAATAAGCACTGCCTATCCAGTTAATATTTATGGGGAGTTGAAACTTAGAAACTTATCTCAGCTAAGATTAATTTCATTCTTCTTCCTTTTCATTTTCTAACAAAAAAATGAGGTGTAAACAAATCAGGGAAATATTGTGCGTACTTGAATCAGGAAGGATGATTCAAGCTGGCTTTCTTTTTTTTTAGCCATCACATTTAGTGATGGACAACTTTCTCCAAAAATCAAAGGATTTATGGGACATCCTTGGATTTTCAGAGATAAAACCTCTAGAGGGGCTGCAGGGTCAGTGTAAAGATTTTAAGCTTTTATTCACTGAAAGCTGCTCCAGCACAGTCCCATAATTAAAAAATGGAGGTGTGGAAATTGGTATAACAGGCAATACTTCAAACTTTATGGCTCCCTTTTTGTTTGGGGACAGCCACAAGTGATCAAATGCTTCCTTGCTGGGTCTTTCCTTGGGTTTAGCTGTGCCTCAGGAATGTGCTGGCATGCTGGTGAAACAGTAGGGATTTATCTGTGGTGTCAGCCCCTATCTGGCCTGTTGATCCACAGTCCAGTGGACTGAAACAACCCCCCTCACGCTGACACTAAGGAGCAGGGGCCGATGGGACTGCAGCGTCATTGTGGGATCATGAGAGGGGGACAGAGAGGGTGCAGCACATCCACCGAGCTCACAAGCGCTGAGGAATTTTTTTAAAAATGGAAAGATTTTAAAAGGATTCTTGATTAAACTTAAATTACTGCAAATACACTAAAGTACTCGCCTTGTTGTGGAGAAGACTCTGATGTGTGATCTGAACATTGTTTGACTTTTTGTTGACCTTCTGCCTGAGGAACAAAGCATGAGGAATTCACTCATCAAATTTTGGCCCATTGACACAAACTGACCTTCTGGCAAAAATACAGCCTGACATGAGCTTAGATTTGACATCAAAGCGTGAACTTTTCTCCCCACAAATGTGCTGTAGATCATACGTAGATATATAGAATAAATATAAGAATATGTGAATCCCAGTAAACATGATGTTTCTGCCTCCTTTGATAAATATCGCAAGAAATAGACAATGAAATAATCAGTACATATCCTGCAAATACTTGAATGAATAGAGTGTTTAGTATTTAGTTTATTCCAAATTATAATAGAGTGTTGTACCCTGATCTTCCCACTATAATTAGACAGGCCAGCTAAAAGCAGCAAGTCCATTGGTAATGGAGCTATAATATTGACTGGATACCAGTATCCTAAATGCTATAAGGCAGAGCTGAGAAGGTCTCACCTCATGATGGCGTTATATAATCCTGACAACACAATCGGGGTTTAATTAGTGCAAATTAGCTTCACTTGATCTGCTTGGAGGGTATCTGAAGAGTGGGTGGGCCGTGTGAACATATTTTCAACGCATTTTCTCCCACCAACGAGGGACGATCCCACCCACTCCCTCCCCTGCTCACATGACTATGATTACAGCAGAGGAGGAGTGTGGTGGGACAGAGAGAGGGTGAGAGATGGTGAACACCATGAATGACAGTTTTCAGCTTCTGGTGCACAGATCACATCCAGGAGTCCAACTTGTCTTTTAGTGCCGGCTGAGGGACGTCCACTTTTCTGGGGTAAATGAACTTGAGAATATATGATTTGCTTGTTTTGGGGGGTTTATGTGGAAAGTTTGTTGTATGTTTCATGATTGAAACATGTTCTTGTGTGAAAAGTTGTTTCTATGAAACCAAAACTGCTGCAATTTAAAAAAAAGTTGTCTTTAGTTCAAGGTTTTAATTGCAAGAGAAATAAAAGGCTTTAAATGACTTTTAAAGTACCAAACAAAAAGCCCTCAAAAGATACAATGCTTCATTTCATGTATAAGAGTTCCATGTATTCAATCATCAGTGTTGCGTATGCCGAGAAGTCATGAGTGCACCAGACAGCACAGAGGCATCTGGTGAATTGTGTGAATTGTGTTGGCTCATGCAGCTGACATCCTGACCTTGAGTGTAACAGATGCTTTTGCAACATCGCAACACAAAGTGTAGCTCTTTGAGTTTGTTTCTTCAGGACAAGGACAAAACTTAATCTGACTTCAGGGATAATCTTCAGCTCTTAACTCTGAAATGTTCATTTTTGTGAAACACTTGACCAGTTTATAGCTCCTGCAGTGGATGATGAACTCTCCAGGGTGTAGCCTGCCTGTTGCTTTATGATAGATGAAAAATATGCTCCAGCTCTCACATGGCCCTGAACTGGATCAACAGTTGAGAAAATCAGTGAATGGATGGATTTCAATAGTTTGTGCATTATTGAAGTTTTTTTTTTTTTTAAATGAATTTCACTCTCTCACTTCTTTTTTTCCTTGATTTTAAAATAATAACACATTCAACCATTGGATGGATAAATGGTTTGCATACATGTTGTTAAGAAAGAAGTTTTTCAAAAGACTCTAACCAGGCCTGTGAGAAAGTACATACATCCCATCCCTGTGACTTTATCCTCTCACATTATTTTGGAGGTTTTACATTGCTTCAGTTCGCTGAGATTTGTGGGTTCCCTTGAAGTCTCACCACAGCCTGTCAGTCATGTGAGGTTCTGACTTTGACCTGGTCATTACAACACCTTGGCTCTTTTGGCATTCTGTTTACTAAGTTTTACTAAGAGGACATTTGTGCCAGATGTAATGTCCCCCTAGGCAAACCTGAGATATCACATTCACAATAACGTGAGGCCTCAGTGCAACCAGTGGGGTCTTAGATTCAGTGTGTTTGAATGTTTCTGTACTCTTAATTGCAGGAATGAGGGTGTTACACTGGTCCATGCTGGGAGTGACCATTCTGCTGCTGATGTGCGAGATCGCCATCAGTCAGCTGTGTAAGTCCCTCATCACCCTGGTGGATGGTTTCCACACGCTCTTCATCCTCATGCACTTGGCTCTTCCTCTTCCTCAAACTGCAAGCACAATTAAAACATCGCTCTCCACTTTGGAGCCCTCTACTTCTCCACATGCTTCCTCCATTGAACCTCCAGCTGGTACCCAGACAGTCACTGCTCAGCCTAACCATGAGACACCATCAGTGGTCAACCCTCATCAGCCCTTCTCCCCAAAGATTTCCCCCGTAGCTCTAAACTGCGGTCTGTCTTACCACAACAGCAGGGTTCAGGTTGTGAGGGTTTTCATTTCTACCCTCCTACTGGTCTCCTTGTGTATTTCGTACTTCATGGAAATTATCCACTTTTTCCTGAAGCCACATCCAGTGCATCAACCCCAGCTGCTTGTGGTAGTTGGAGTAGTCAGCACGCTCTATAAGATGCTCGTGTTCAGGCTGAGCTGTGATCGTCTGCGACATAAGAAGACCGGGGTAGTCCGGCAGGAGGAAGAGACTGGATCTCACCTACTAGTTAACCAAAAAGGTAACACAGAAAAAATAATGAAAGAAGGTAAAGGGCTATTTTATTTACCTGCACACAACTCTTTGGCTTATTGTACCATCAGGGATGGTAAGCATTGATCCAATCCTGCAGATTTACAGCTTCAAACCACAGACCTGAGACCTGTTTTTTTAGTCAGTCTTGTTTTTTCTTATATACTTTTCTTATATATTTTACACTCACATACATATTAATATCCGTACTCTGCTGCAAGCACAGACGCCCTGCCCACTTGCTGCTGATTTAAAGGTATGTTAGCATTAAAGAGCTAAAACAGCTTGTTTCATGCAGTAGATGAACTGAGCTGCTGCCAAGTTTCAATATAAGAGGAATAAAGATTATTTTGATCTGTGAATCATGCAAAGGTACTTCAGTAGACTCCAAGAATAACAATCACATAAGTGAAATGACTAGATGGTATAATAAACATAAAGCTAAAGCCAGCATGTATTAGCTTAAAATGAAGAAGAAATAAGGGGTTGGACATGGCTAAGTTCCCATTTACACTAAATGTGGCTGCTTACAAATGACACATTAGATGACAACGCATTTCACTTTACTTCAGCAGATAAAGAGATATGTTGGTGCATCCTTGGTTGCTAGAATTAGTTGCATTTGTAACATCTTGGTAAGGCTGCCACAATAGTTGATTTTCAAAAATAATGATCAATTTAAAGGAGAGTAGAAAGCTTTTTTTTAATGGCTAGATTAAGCCAAGTGCATGTAGACTTCAGGAATGGATTATTAGTGTACTCTAACGTAGCTACGCAGTGTATATTCAGCTGTAAGGAAGATCAACTGGTGTCCATGTTTGCTTTTCATTCCTGTGTTCCACTCCCACAGTCCTGGCTGAGGAGCAATCCATAGGCCAAGAGGAATTCGAAGACATGAGTGTATCAAAAGTTGAGTCTGCTATGCACGATATGCTCGTCCTTTGCAATCCTGTAACTTCCAGCATCCCTGACACTGACGCCCAAAGTCAGCAACAACAGTCAGAAGTTCACCTGCGTGAATTTAAAGTAGCAAGCAGTGCTGAAGATTCGAAGGCTTGTAAGGGTCAGAGTGATTTCATAGAGAATCCTGAACACAACACCTGCACGGGACATCATGGTAACAGTTCAGCTCTTTACACTGTCCACTTTTTCTCTGTTCAGTTTACTATGTATTAGCCCAAACAACAGTTTCAAAGCATGTGTTGTGCTCTTTTCTCTTATTTCAGAGAGTCAAAATGCGTCTAAAACCTCTGACGTCTGCAAGTCATTACCTCACACTGAGAATCCAGTTCCAACCAACTGCTGGCCCATCAGACTCCTGTCATTGATCTTTGTCACTCAGGGAGTTTTTACGTCTCTTCTGGGCCTGATCAACAGTCTGGTGATGCTACTGATCACCCCGGAGGTCATCGACAGCTCTGGTGCCTGCAGCCTCCTGGTTTACCTGGATCCTGGCCTCTCTCTGCTGGCTGTCATTATGCTGATTGCCACCACTGCACCACAGGTCACGCTCTGTGTGTTTATGTCATGCTAAACTACACACTTAAAGTTGTAATCATTTGAAAGGTCTGGAGGCAGGCCTCTAGTCTGCATCCAGAATAAATGCACGACAGAAGGAGTTCATCTGAAGCAGGATATCTTACTATTATCTACTTAGTTTACTGGAAGAAGAGCAACTGATTTTACAAATAAAATTATATTGCAGGAAAATTATGAAGAGGTTAAACACATAATGCAGACTGAAAACAACACAACTGCAAATCCACACTATGAGAGTATGTGAGAGGAAAAGCAGTGTACAGTAGTTTATTATTAAAAGTACAGTTAGAATATGCTTGTGCTTTAAGCACTTTGTTCAGTAAGACTGGTATAGACTTGCAGCTATTTCCTTTTTCCATATTCTCTGACATCATTCATGAGAGATATGCTTGACATATTATAGGTCAACAAGTTATTTACAACACTTCAAATGCTGCCAATCACTTTCTGGCCCATCCAAAGTCTGCTTCGTAGTACAGGCCTCTGTTTTCACTCTTGCTTCCCTCTGTAGTTGTACAGGTATGGGCTGCTGCTACAACAGGCCACACCACCACATATTTGTGTTACTGATCTTGGGCGGAGGATTGCATGCGTGCCTGGAGTGCAGGCTGTGCACGACCTCCACGTCTGGCAGTTAACTGAATCCCTCGTTGTGGCTTCTGTTCATGTGCACTGCTACACTGGATTTCCAGCACACAGGTGAGACGAAGATGTTTCTGTTCTTCGGTGCTGTTTCTAACAGTCAGCAGTGAGTAATTTCTTGGGAATGTACTTAAAGAGGAGCTGTTGTGCCCATTTCTAACTAAACGCTTTTATTCTAGCATTCTACTCTAATAGCATTTCAACATTCACAGTACAATTCTTATTTATCTTGTACTAGGTCTTGGTGCAAACCCACTGTCTGAAACAAGCTGCGAGGGATTGCACTACAGCCCAGTATATGTTAAATAAGGATCATTTTGAACTTTGCATAATGGAAAGTTACTCTATAGAGTCAAAGAATAATAACGTGGTGGTCAAAATGTGCACAACAGTCTCACTTTAACTGTCACTGCTGAGTGGTTATCATAAATATGATCTGTCTAAATTCAAACTGCCACATTTTGTTAATGCAGATTCATTTCAAATGTATGCAGGTGTGCTGAAATGATGTCGGGAGTCACTAAAGTGCTGCGGAGCGCAGGTGTGAGCTGCTGCACTGTTCAACCAGAGTTTGGTTCCTCCTCTTTAGGCAGCGAGGACGGAGCTTCTCCTGTTATCCACAGAGAGGACCCCTCACCGCCCCCTCCCTTGGCCTGCAGCCTCTCCTGCAGAAAGGCCTGTGCCAGGAGTATGTGCTGTTCTCCTCCAGAGGAGGCGATCCAGAGCCTCTTGGCGCCACTGAGTGGAGAAACAAAAGAAGAGCCTCAGACTTTGATCATTGAGAACACTTTTCTCTGACAATAGCCAAAGAATAACTGTGGAGGAAAGAAATAAAATGACCCGAATAAGCTCAGTCTCAGTCTAGAGTTTTGTGGTGCTACTCTGAGAAATTTTATGCAATGTGAAGTAAAATGGTTTAGATTTTTTTTTTGTAATCTCTGATGTCACCATATTTGTGCCTGGAAACTCTGTTATTGTTTCCAAGTTTTAAAATAAAAGAAATCTTCATTCTAATTTGTTCCATTTTATGTTTGTTTAAACAGGAGTAATAAGTAATAAAAATGATGCACTGCTCCACATTGTTCACTCCAAATATCATTCTACTATTAAAATTTGGCTACAGCTATAACTCATCCTGAAATGCTATATTTGCAATATTACACGAGTTTTATACTGTCTATGGAAGTTGGAGTTAATCTAGAATACAATATCAAACTTTTATGTGTATATTTCCTCTAAGTGTAAAGCATCTGAGTCCTTCTTCCGCCACTGTGTCTGCTAAACATCTTTGTGATCTTGAAGAATATCTTGTGTTTTCATGAGTCCCATGAAGTCCCATGAAGCAAGAAGAGAGGAGCAGGAGGTGAGCTCAGCTATGTGTGAGATGTGCCTGTAGAAACCGTTTACAGCTGTTAAATCCGCTTTACACCATCTGATCAATAGGCTTTATGTATTTCTCTTTTTTAGTCTTTTATTTATAATTTGAATGCTATATAATGATATTTCTATTCTGCACAATACACCCAAAGAAAATACAGCCATAATCAGCTGTCGTCTGTTTGGATTCTGTTGCAGCGGTGATCATGTAGCTTACCTTTGAGAACACCGTGTGTCTCCTCCTTTATATTTTCAGAGAGCCAATCAAAACACGTCTGCTTTGCATAACACCGCACAGACCCGATTACGTGTCTTTTCTTTAGTGATTTATTCACACAAGGAAGAATAGAGTATCTGCCATGCAGTAGACGGTCGTGTTTATGATCTATCTTTGATTAAAGCACGCTTAAAACAGTCACTGTATGTAGCACCGTGAGTCAGATGAATATTAATGGTATGAGGTATTTATATGCGTAAAGACGCTGTCAGTAAGTGCCCGGATGAGCCTCGGTGGTCCGGGGTGCAGGCTTCAAACCTGTAGCTGCTTAGCGGCAGAGTGGTTCAATTCCACCTTTCGGGCGTAACAACGAAGCACAGTTTTGAAATGATGAGTAATTGAGCGATGAATGATATGTGTAAAGAGTGAAACCCTATTGTACCACTTCCTGTCAACCTTTGTCATTGCTCTCCAAAATAAAAGTCCATGTTTACGGACTCCTATATCAATATCAAAATAACATCTGAACTCTTCAATGCAGGAGATGGTAATGGTCCTCCAAACCATGACAACTTTAAACAATAGGGTTTCATAAACAAATTAGTCCTTCCTCTACATCGTCTCTACTCCTTGTTGTGACAGATGGACACATCTGCATATAAATATAACTTTTAAAACACACACACACACACACACACACATATATCTATATGTTAAAAAAATTGATTGTTTTTAAATTTAATTGTTTTTATCATCTGTTGTTGTCTCTCTTGCACCACTGATTTATGTTCTCTTTAAGGTTTTTTTCTTCTTCTTTAAGCTTCTTTTTTCCCCTAGTAATTCATTCTATTTATCTGTACGATACGTGTGTAATGAAGTCTGATTAACTGACTAAAAGACAAAAACACCTTGACATTAGGCTTTAAAAACAGATTTCACGTACATGTATTAAAAGTGCAATGCTGTTTATAAGTATTGAAGGATTTTAAGAACAAATCACAGTGCTTAGATTCTTAAAGGAAGCTTTTGGTGCAAAAAGAAGAAAGAAACACAAACATAACACATTTATATATATGATGAGTATTTTACAAGAACACGTCTTTCGTTTGTTCTGCTCTGAAGTACATTTTTATTGTCTCAACGAACAGCGCTTTTCTGCCTGTGGGTGTACATCCGGTTTGCCCGGAAGAAGAGGCAGAGCGACGTCTTCTCTCAGCCAATCATGTGTGACGCTTTTTGCACTTCGCGGAAGTTGCGGCCAGTAGCGGAGGATTCATGATGCCCTTGCCTGCTTGATGTTGAGAAAACGTGGATTAAACTCTCCATCCGTGTTTGACGGCGTTGCTTTTTCTAATTACGCAGTAAGACCTTTTAATAGTGCTGGTACAGACACTTATGGAAGGCTTGTTTCATTAACTAAGCCGGTGTGTAACTGTGTTGTTGGCCTGCTTTGGTTAACGATCAGCTAATGTCATGAAACTTATTCTGTTTCTGTATTCCAGTAGTTATTTATTAAAAGAAATAAACGATTCAGAAAAATGGTCAGCTTGTAATTACAAAAGGCATTTCTGGCATTTTGTATTAATTGAAAAAATTATCGCAGTTCTTGCTTCATTATCTTAAGAATGCAACCTGTCAAAGAAAAATCAGGAAGTTTTTCCTCTTTTATTTCTGCACCAGATTATTTTCTGTATGTATTAAAGCTGTAACACCTGCAAACAGTGGAACTCTGCTGATTTTTTTGATTGGTCTACATAAGCGACACTAACTAAGTTCTGTTCTTTTATCCCTCTGTGTTGCAGATTTGACTGTCAAAAGCAAAAATGCCTCTTCTAAAGTACTCCCCCAAAGTGTGGGAGGCCCTTAAAATGAAACAGGGCATCTATGCTCGTCTCCCGAAGCACTACCTCAAGTCCCTTGAACAGAAGGCACCCACACCTGTCCACTGGAGGCCTCTGGGAGTCCAGTACCGAGCCAACCCCAAGACGGGGCTGAAGGAACGGGTGCAGGATGTCCCAGTCCCAATCTACTACCCTCCAGAGTCCCAGGACGGCCTGTGGGGAGGAGAGGGCTGGATATCGGGCTACAGATATGCCAACAATGACAAAGTTAGTCTTTTTTGTCTTTCTTTGTGCTGCTGTTGTGTGCTTTTGATTTCCTCTTTTGATACTTTCCTATAAGAATATTATTATATTATATAAAATGCTTGTATGAAAGCAGGGGGCAGCTGCTGAAGAACAAAGCATTAGAAGTTGTGTTCCTGAGTTTGCTCCATTTGATTTGCATCAACCTATTGTGTCTTTACAGAGAACCATTCAGAAAAGTAAGGTGATCTTGAAAATATGAGTTGAGTGAAAATTAAAAACTTTACTGCTGCTTAGTAAAAATGGCAAAGCACTGTATTGCTAAAGAAAAATATCACCTGGTGTATTATTGGCTGTGAAATGTTAGCGTTTACATAGATCGATCTGAGAGAAAAATTCTACATGATCAGTTACTTCTGGATAGAACCTGACTGATTTATCGACTGAATAATATTAGCTATTTGGCAGTCGATTAGTATCAGGATTTATAACAGCTGATAAATGAAAATCAGAAAAGTAAAGATGAGTGTTGATGTTGCATAGTTTGTCCAATAGAGGACACTCTGCAGCTTCTCTGTTGGCAACATGGGTTTGGAGCACCACAAATACAACAACCAGCAGATCCAAGCAAGGTTGGGGAGAGTGTAAACGACTAAAAAACGGGGTAGTTCAAAATTCTGCCTCATGAGAAATCTGTAAATCGCTCACAGGCCTGTGTGAGCCTACAAACCCCCTCTTCCACCTGCACATATATCTCTGTTCGACAGGTGAGAGATGGTGTGAAAAATAGGTGAGGGGCCTCTTCACCCTAGTTCTGTAGTAGAACGCCACCTAAACCAAAAGAGGACACATCTATTTACAAATAATAATAAAAATAATAATAATGATGATAATAATTCCTTATTTGAATCCTACCAAGACAGATTTATATGCTAGCTCCTCTTTCAGGTCACACGAGGCTTTTGTCTTGATCAGAACCACTATTCTTCTTTAAGAGCAAGTCTCTGAGGAGTTTCTTTTTCTCCACGAGCTGTGGGATGAACTCTGACTGCAGCAGTCAGAGTTTGTGAATCCTAGCACACCCGGTAGTACAACGGCTTCTTTTCTTTCTGAAGAATTTGGGGTTTGACACCTCTGAACACTTTTTTCTTTAATACATAGTAATGAATAACAGTTGCATAAGGACCAGTGGTAATTCAAAATATGACATTCCTGTCTTTAAACCTTATATCCACAGTCTACAGGTCTCGTTTTTCCTTTAATGGTACCAAGAAATATGCTGTCACCTTCTTCCTGCGCGTCATACCTTGCGTGTCAATGATGCGCTCACTCGTCTATGTTATTTATTTTCCCACAAGTGTGGCACTTTGCATCATTTGGTGGTTATTTCACTTTTAGGGTTTGAGGCCCTTTGCCCAGAATTTTGGCATTAAGGCCTTTTACAAGGACGCGGCGCTCTGAAACACATTTATGTCTGTTGCTTGCACCGCACAATATCACTTACAAAGTCAGAGAGATGCATGTTTTGAAATGACAGGGAGCAGGCGTATGTAGTAAATGTAGAGCGGCCGCAAAAAAAATGATGTCCAAGCAGAATGCAACTGCAAGCGAAGCAAATTTTGGGCCATTCGCTCTAGCTAAGTGCATGCCTGTGCTATGTGAAAAGGGCTTTTGGCAGTCTGCTGATCTAAGCACGTCTATGACTAGGCTTATTATTTTTGTAGTTTCTTCTTTTTTATACAGTCGTTTGTCTCTCCTCATAAATTATACACGGTGCATGTTGCTCTTTGTCCCCCACAGTATTCCCACTAATTTTTGGCTGGGCTCTACTGCTGGACAGTCTCTCAGTCATATTTTAGAAGTTCAGTCTCTGCCAAAAAACTAGTCTTTGCTTTCCTACCTGCTTGCTTACCAATCTACTGCTGTGGCAATTCCTATATGATTTGCAGCTTCTGTGTATTTTTCTTCTCCAATGGTCTACCAGTCCACCATCTTGCACTGGGAGAACCTGCACCAGATAGAGAAGTAGTGCACAGATGCTGCAGAGCAAAGACTGTAGTTTAAAATAGTGGAGCTACATTTCATTTGACAATGACAGACTCACTGGAGAAGCAGCTGATTATTTTCAGTGATATATTTGACTCTTGCCATGAGAATACTTGTGGTGAACCACCTCATGTGATATTATTTATTATTTAACCTGAGAAAATTTAAAAAGTGCTCATCTTATTTCCTCAAATGTACTTTTTCTTGTTTTGTTTCTTTAGAAATAGTTTAAAAGTCCAGAAAGTTTTCATTTCAGTGCACAAAGCTGACAGCTTTTTGAGCCCAGTGATGATCTGTTGTCTAAACTGTCTTTGTTTAGATGTCCACTCGTCTGAGGAAAACTTGGAAACCACAGGTGTTCAAGAGAGAACTTTACAGCGAGATCCTTGACCACAAGTTCATCATCCCAGTCACAGCTCACACTCTGGACCTCATCGATGCTGCTTACGGCTTCGACTATTATATCCTCAAAGTAAGAGAAAACTACCCCGGTTCAACATGAACTTTTTCTTATTGTGTTTTCCATGTATCTCTAACTAATGACTGGTTGTAGACACAAAAGGAGGACCTCAACTCCAAACTGGGGATGGACCTGAAGAGGGCAATGCTGCTTCGTCTGGCACGCAAAAACACAGATCTTTACCCTAATGACCCCGTTAAACGAGAAAAAGTTTACGAGAAGTACAAGGTATGTCCGATATGTCTGAGTCAACTGAGTGATTAAAGTCAACAAGGGAAAAAAAAAAAAAAATTCTCCCACTTTTTTCTGTGTGAGCAGCAATTTGAGGTCCCAGAAGAAGAGGCAGAGTGGGTTGGTCTAAGTCTGGAGGAGGCTGTGGAGAAACAGCGGCAGCTGGAGCACAAAGTAATGAGTCATTTAAGTCATTTAAGTGTCTAGAGTGAGTTATATGTCGGTATGTGACATCACATTTACAGAAAAAGGGAGTGTGAAAAGTGCAGCCCTGCTGGCGGTAGACTGTTTTCTATTTATCCACAGGCCTCTGGATTTGCTGAATTTGAACCCTTATTTTTTCCTATTAAAACCACATTGATGCTTCCAGGACCATGTGAGATGAAAGCTGACAACGTTATTCTTTGTTTTATATTAAAATGAGCTGTATCATTTAAAGGTCATGAGATACATCTCTTGATAAATCTCTCTTTGCTATATTTAAAGCACTTTTTAAGCATTTTTAAGTTATTCATCTAATCAGAATCAGAATACTTTGATCCCTAGGGGAAATTATTTTGGTTACAGTGCTCCAGTACAAACAGTAACAAAGACAGACAGTACACTAAGTAAGAAATAGCACAATATATACAATATATACATGCCTGTATGTGTTGCAGTAATAAATTAATAGAAATGCCTTTTGTCTCTTTCTGTATGTTTGATTTTGCGCTGGTGAAGCCATTACAGAAAATTTTACAGATGCAGAAAACTTACATTTCCATCCTTTTTAAGACTTTTATATTTAAGTAATTAGATGGCTGACGGTTTTTAACATTGTGTGCGTGTACCGCGCCCGTCTTGCAGGTCCTGATTGTGTTTATATTCTTGTCTTTCAGGAGCCTGAACCTATGTTCAAGGTCTGTGTGGATAAGCTGGTGGAGGAGCTGCACATGAAGAAACTGTTGGAGCCACACGTCACAGAGAAGAAGTGATATCTTGAACCATTTGTGTAACTGAAAAAAATGATTAGGTTGAACTGTGAAGCTTCTGTGGATCTGGCTGAGAGTTTGAATCACCACATCCCTGTTTCTGAATGCAACTGGGAAGAGCGCAAAAGTGAAAGTGGCAGAAGAAACTAAGCCATGTTGGTTTAATACTTATCTTATTTCACTTATGGATTATTCCTCTTTGCATTTAACAGCCTTGCATAAGGAAGTTCAGGAATTAAGGGAAAAACCTCCAACGGTGTAAATATTCCCTGAGCAGCTCTGATATGAGGCACATGTATAGAAAATAAAAGATTCCTTTTCTTTTAAAACTTGATTCTGTTTGTTTGGTTTCTAAAGAATATTTAATGAGTTTATTTTTTAAATAACTTCAATTTGAAAGCACAGTTTCTTCTATAATCAAACCATATAAATATATTTTTAAATGGAACTTTCCCTTCAGTTAACATGCTGTTAAGGTGTTACTTATCCACAGATGTCACTGTACATTGTCCACACTGAAATACATCCAACTGTGGTGATATCGACGTGGCTGTGACAGTGGGTCTTGAGTAAGTCGGAATATTATTGAAAGAACAATATCCACCAGTGTTGCAGCAGAGGTGTTACAGCAGTGAAGGACAGACTGGTAGCAAAACCCAGAGTGAAAAAATGATCTGCTAATTAATATTACCGTGCATATCGAGAAATTTACCGATTTCTTTGTGTGTGTTTGTGTGTTGATTTCAAAATTCAAGACTATTGTTATCATACAAGCATAACACAAATTAAGGTAATGCTCCCACAAATGGAGAACAAAAACTAATTTGTATTTATGTTACTAACTCCAAAAGTTGATTCTGTTCATCTGGACGTAGCGTTTTGTGGGAGAAACATTTCGTCATTCATCCAAGTGACTTCTTCAGTCTCAGCTGACTGCAGGTTTCCCCAATCTTATAAACAGTACATTTGCATAATGAATGAAACCAGCCCACTGAAGGAACAATGGGCTGGGAGGTCAGTTCCTTAATCATAATTATGCAGATTCTCATGACCACTGATCAATGGCCATGAGTACCATTCACAGAGAGTTGGGGAATGGCTGCAATCCCGGCATTGTAAGATGTCGAAAGATGTACCCTTAGGTCCCTCCATGATTCAGAGATGTTCTTTCCCTTTTCACGTAAATGGCCTCCTTGACTCCCCACTCAAACCAGCGTTCCTCCCTGTCCAGGATGTGAACATCCTCATGATTGAAAGAGTGTCCACTGGCCTGTAGGTGTAAATAGACTGCAGATTCCTGGCCTGACAAGTTAGCTCTTCTGTGTTGTGCCATCCGCTTCGCCAGAGGTTGTTTGATTTCCCCGATGTTTAAATCCTGGCAATCCTCCTGGCACTTAACAGCGTACACTATGTTACTCTGTTTGCGTCGGGGGACCCGATCCTTGGGGTGGACCAGTTTTTGGCGCAGCGTGTTTTGGGGTTTAGAAAAAATGCGTCTCAACTGCTCCGATACTCCTGACACATACGGGATCACTACAGGTTTTCACTTAGGCAGCAGTTGTCCTTCTCTCCTGGATCGGCTGGAGCTTTCTTTTGGCGCCTTCCCAGCTTTGACAAATATCCAGCTGGGATAACCTCAGGGCCTTCTTGATGTGATGTTCTTCTGTTTCCCTGCCCGCTGTGTCTGTGCGGATGGTGTTCGCTCAAACTTAATGTAGTGTATTCTGTACAGTGTAGCGAGGAATGCCCAGACCTCTACATTGGAGAAACCAAACAGCCACTTCATAAACACATGGCACAACATAGAAGAGCCACCTCCACGGGACAAGACTCGGCTGTCCATCTGCATCTAAAGAACAAAGGTCACTCTTTCGAGGATGCTAATGTTCACATTTTGGACAGAGAGGACAGATTGTTTGAAAGAGGAGTGAAAGAAGCCATTTATGTCCACTGTGAGCGACCATCTTTGAACAAAGGCGGTGGCTAATGACACCAACTGTCTGCCATCTATAATCCAGTTCTGAGATCCCTTCCCAGACGCCTTAATGCACACTCACATCCTGGGCAATCTGACCTCAGGAAATCACATGATAGGGTGGGGTTAGGTTTCACAATGACCTCACCTTAAATCTTGGCTGATTGTGACCACCCGTTTTCACACCTTGGCTCATGTGATTAGGTATAGGATCATTAGGAGGTCTATTGTCACTCTTGGGGGGATACTCCAACAGGGCTTAAATCTGGGACTCTCCACCATGGACAAGAAGTCCAGACGCTTTTCTTTCCAAGCTCCCAAGACTTTGTCAAAGACATTTCACCTCTTATCAAAATGGGTTCTAAAACCAAAAGTTGGAGAGTCCCATTATTCCCATTATTCATGGGTGTCGTTGACCCATTATTAATCATGTGCTTCATCACATGAACTAACGGGTGAAAAAAGGTGTTGGTCATTACTGTGTGAGTCGGGGTTGAAGTATCTGAGTCACTGGGTCACTTTATACAGTCACTGACAGAGACTGTGTAAACACTGAAACACTGAGTAAAGAAATTTTAAGCAAGTCAAATGACTCATTTGTGGTTTTAATATCTCATTAAAGAAAATAGCAAACAATAGGGAAGCAACATGGAATATGGAAGCTTGTTTCCACCACTAAAAAAATAAAATAAAATAAATGCTATCCATAACTCAAAATTAAAGTTATGGATATATATATATCTATATATATATCTATACATATATATATATATATATATATGTATATATATATATATATGTATATATATATATATATGTGTGTGTGTGTATATATATATATACACACACATATATGTATATATATATATACACACACACATATAATTTCTTTACTCAGTGTTTCAGTGTTTATACAGTCTCTGTCAGTGTAGTGTTTCTGAGGTAACAAGCAATAGCATTCATATCAAGATGTTGAAGGGTCTCTTTGCTCTGGTTACTCAATAACAACGTGTGCTGGCTTGCTATGGAAAGGAGGCCTACAGTCGAGTCAGTGAAATATGCTGTAACTCACATTTTAAAGTTAAACCCATTATCAGCAAGAGCAAGAGTTGTGGCATAAGTAGGTGGAGCTGGACATTAGAAAAAACTGAGTGGAAAAAGGAACCGTTTTGATGAAAATGAATAAAGTATACATAATAAACAATATTAAATAAACAAAAAAAGTACTTTCCTGTAAAACAACCATTACACATTACAAGAAATTAAAGTTATTAAAGTTTCCCAGCTAACAGAATTATCAAGTTTTATACTCAGACAATATGAAAAACTGTTTGACAGATGTATTTCTTTTTGTAGCAATAAGTCTCAGATATGCAAAGTGACTTTAAATTAAGATAAAATGGAATTTTAAAGAGCACAGAATCAAAAATGAGTGCTTAGAAGTCTCTAACTTAATAATCCCAATGAATTGCATTCTTTGAAATCAATTGGGATAATCTGTGAGTATTTTTTCTCTACCTTTACTTTACATCACAAATACATGAAAAAGGTTGGACTGTAAGATAAGTTAAGAGCGAGTGTCTTTATTACTTTTCCCACAGAGTTCAGTTCTGCTGCGACAAAAATGGCATATTACCAATCAAATCATCTCAGTCATGTTCTGAAGGTCACCATTTATAATCTTATATAAGTACTAAAGGTCAGGGTTTTCAAATTTCATACAACTATAACAAATAGACTAGGTGGAGCCAACATACTGTTAGGTCTGACTGTTTTTAGCTAATAATCCTAAATTGCTGCGATAAAAGTTAAATTGAATAGCTCAGTGTCAACAAGCTGTCTGTGCAGATGCTTCCAAAGAGCCAATGCTGGTTTAGCAGTATAATAAAAACTATTTCCGTCCTGGATCTGTCCTGAATTTATCGTCACACTCTTCCTCCTCAATACCCACATCCCCACTCATCAAAAGTTGTAGACAGTTCCACTATCTTTATCCTCCTGAAAGTGCACATTAAGAAAAAAAGCCTGTCTGATGTTTTCTTACTCTATCCACCCTTTGTGGAGAAAATTGAAGAATCTCTGCAACAACATAACTGTAACTATAATGTGATTACTGTGTTTACCGAATATTTTCCAGTAACTGCAATCACATTAATGTATTTCTTTGGAATCTGTGACATATTTACTCAGCACAGATCTTGGCATGTAAACACCAGCACTGATTCATATCAGTTGCAAACAGCTGACCCAATACCTTCATCTCAGGCACAGAAAAAGTTATCATTCAGTTGATCTTGTAAACAAAATGATGCCAAATGAGTGCTGCTGATAAGACTAACATAATGCAGACACATGATGTGTGTCAAGTATACAACATGGAAATGTTTACATTTGTCTTCACTTTTGCACTAGAATGGAAACAATGTTGCTTATTATATTTTAGAGTTTTGTGCCTTGCAAAAACAGAAAACAGGAAGAGTAATGTTCATAAATGAATAAAAACGATAGAGAACACTCAAAGAGACTGTGAGTTGTTCTTAATTGCATGTTTGAACTGTACGATACCACTGTCGGCCTAAAGTGCTGCAATGGACACAGGTAATTTTGTTTGCAGGTGAAAAAACAAATTGTCTGGTATGAATTGTGAATTATGTTGGCTGTTTCAACTATTACAGTATATGAATATTCAAGTCAAAGTACTATCGTTTTTTAATAACAGCAGCAATACCTCGGTTATTTATAATCCTTCTTTATCTTATTTGAGACTCATCTTTCTCTGCTCAGACATAACAAAGCAGGAAACAGTCACTGCTGTGGAGTCAAAGCCTTTAACATCAGTGACCCAAAGATGAAGTGCTGTGCAAGAACACTGACAGCCATGACTGGAGGTGTTGGACAGTGTTGTGGATCTATTCCTTACACAGAGGTATTTTCAAATTAGTATTAGTACTTGTACAGTAGAGACAACTGTGGATTTGTTGTTTCAGTCATTAATAACACAAGAGAAGTTGTATATGTAGGTAGATTTGGGCCAAGTTTGAGATTTATGCAGTCTGTGCAGGTAAATGAAGGCTTGCATAAGGGCTTTGTCAAACAATCTGGAGAAAAACAAATCTTTTTTGCTGCCCTCCTGCACATATCTGCACTTTTCACAAGACAGCGAATGTCTGTAAAATAAGACTAGTATGTGGTGGGTCGAAATACATTTTGCGCAATGTCTCTGTGAGTAGGAAATTCGTTTGCAGAGAAAAAACTACAAATTAAAACAAGTACTCTGTCAGGGGCTCGGTTCGTGACCCAGCATTTTGAGTATTTTTTCATTTCTTATGTTATATTGAAAGGATGTTAAGTTTTAGCATTATTATTAGTTTGCCTTGAGTTTTAGTCTAGTGTATGTTCTTCTATGTCTCCTTAATTATGAGTCTTTTACTATCCTCTATGTGGTCTGTCTTGTCTTCAGTGTTTTACTTTGTTGTGCCTGTGCGTTTCTCTCCGCATGTTCTATGTTCTAATTGTCTAGCTTGTGTTGTCATGTCTATGTCTCTCCATGTTTACTGTTTTATTTTGAAGAGTGTGGTGTTTTCATAGTTTTACTTCCCTTGTGGCATCACTTTCACTTCAGTTTCAGTTTCAGTTTTATTTGTCATACGCAAGTCAGCACAGGGTCAACATTGCAATGAAATGTATTTGACGAGCAGCAGACAGTCACTCAGCAGTATAGTATGTAAAAAAAAATAGTAAGAGCAAAATGTTTATAAAATATAGTAGTTAACAGACTATATATATATATATATATATATATATATATATATCCATAGGTCCCTCATCCTATTCATGTAACCCCTTCCGCTAGTATGAAGAGTTGGACAGCACCAGGGCCCGACATGGTTCACGCCTACTGGCTGAAGAAGCTGACTGCACTCCACGAGCGTCTGGCAGCACAAATGAACCAGCTGCTAGTTAACGAGAGACACCCGGAATGGCTAACCGAAGGTCGGACGGTCCTGATCCCCAAGGACCCCAAGAAGGGACCGGTCCCATCCAACTACCGACCAATAACCTGCCTCAGTACTACATGGAAGCTCCTGTCAGGCATCATATCGGCTAAGATGAACAGGCACATGGGTCAATACATGAGCGGGGCACAGAAAGGGATTGGCAAGAATACCAGAGGCGCAAAACACCAGCTACTGGTAGACAGAACAGTCAGCCGAGACTGCAAGACCAGACTGACCAACCTGTGCACAGCCTGGATTGATTACAAGAAGGCCTATGACTCAATGCCCCACAGCTGGATACTGGAATGCCTAGAATTGTATAAGATCAACAGGACCCTAAGAGCCTTCATCAGGAACTCAATGGGGATGTGGCCTACAACACTAGAGGCCAACTCCAAGCCCATAGCACAAGTCACCATCAAGTGCGGGATCTACCAAGGAGATGCTCTGTCCCCACTGCTGTTCTGCATAGGCCTGAACCCCCTCAGTGAGATCATTAACAAGACTGGCTACGGATACCGACTATGGAACGGAGCGGTTGTCAGCCACCTCCTGTACATGGATGACATCAAGCTGTATGCCAAGAGTGAACGAGACATCGATTCACTGATCCACACTACCAGGATATACAGCAATGACATTGGAATGTCATTCGGACTGGAGAAGTGTAGTCGGATGGTAACAAAGAGAGGGAAGGTAGTCAGAACTGAGGGGATTGAAATACCAGAAGGCAACATTGCAGACATAGAGGACAGTTACAAGTACCTGGGGATCCCGCAAGCGAATGGGAACCATGAAGAGACCGCTAGGAAAGCTGCAACCACCAAGTACCTGCAGAGGGTCAGGCAAGTCCTGAGGAGTCAGCTGAACGGTAAGAACAAGATCCGGGCCATCAACACCTACGCCCTGCCCGTGATCAGGTACCCTGCTGGGGTAATAGGCTGGCCAAAGGAGGAGATAGAAGCCACTGACATAAAGACAAGAAAGCTCCTGACCATGCATGGAGGGTTTCACCCCAAGTCCAGCACCCTGAGGCTGTACGCTAAGCGGAAGGAAGGGGGCCGGGGACTGGTGAGTGTCAGCACCACAGTCCAGGATGAGACAAGAAACATCCACGAATACATCACGAAGATGGCCCCAACTGACAGCGTGCTCAGTGAATACCTCAGGCAGCAGAAACCCAAGAAAGAGGAGGAAGGCGAGGAACCATCATGGAAGGACAGGCCCCTGCACGGTATGTACCACCGGCAGATAGAGGAGGTGGCTGATATCCAGAAATCCTACCAGTGGCTGGACAAAGCTGGACTGAAAGACAGCACAGAGGCACTAATCATGGCAGCACAAGAACAAGCTCTGAGCACAAGATCCATAGAGGCTGGGGTCTATCACACCAGGCAAGACCCCAGGTGCAGGCTGTGTAAAGATGCCCCAGAGACAATCCAGCACATAACAGCAGGGTGCAAGATGCTAGCAGGCAAGGCATACATGGAACGCCATAACCAAGTGGCCGGCATAGTGTACAGGAACATCTGTGCCGAGTATAACCTGGAAGTCCCGAGGTCAAAATGGGAGATGCCCCCAAGTGTGATGGAGAATGACCGAGCTAAGATCCTGTGGGACTTCCAGATGCAGACGGACAAAATGGTGGTGGCTAACCAACCGGACATAGTGGTGGTAGACAAACAGAAGAAGACGGCTGTAGTGATCGATGTAGCGGTTCCGAATGACAGCAATATCAGGAAGAAGGAACACGAGAAGCTGGAGAAATACCAAGGGCTCAGAGAAGAGCTCGAGAGGATGTGGAGGGTGAAGGTAACGGTGGTCCCCGTGGTAATCGGAGCACTAGGTGCGGTGACTCCCAAGCTAGGCGAGTGGCTCCAGCGGATCCCGGGAACAACATCGGAGATCTCTGTCCAGAAGAGCGCAGTCCTGGGAACAGCTAAGATACTGCGCAGGACCCTCAAGCTCCCAGGCCTCTGGTAGAGGACCCGAGCTTGAAGGATAAACCGCCCGCAGGGGCGTGCTGGGTGTTTTTTTTTTATATATATATATATATATATATATATATGTGTGTGTGTGTGTGTTTAATACCCTTTATACTTTTGCGGTAAAGTAAGGTTACTGTAACAAACTGCTGAGCATGCCAGAAAGGATTTGGTTTTCATTGTCTTTCTATTTCCTTGTTACAGTAAGTTTACAATAATGATGTTGACGTTCTTTTAGTGTCATTTCCCAAATTATACACACACACATATATATATGTATATATATATATATATATATATATATATATATATATATATATATATATGTAAACCTACTGTAACAAGGAAATAGAAAGACAATGAAAACCACATCCTTTCTGGCATGCTCAGCAGTTTGTTACAGTAACCTTACTTTACCGCAAAAGTATAAAGGGCATTAAACACACACACACACACACAGTGCAAATAACTGACATTTCTCCTGGACCATCATGCAATATAATGGATCCTTGTCTAATGTTTATGAAATTGCTACGGTAAAATAATTGATAGGAAGTCAGATAACCTTTGTACTGAATACAAATGTGCTTTGTATTCTTCAGTCACTCTAAATGTAACACTATGCCAAAAGATCCCCAAAAGATTAGCTGACATTTGAGTGTGGGAAGCCAAGAGCTAGTGTTTCATTAGCACTGGCTCCAATGGAAAAAATACAGTTTCACACACAAGTCAGAAAATTGTAAATACATACAAACAAAATATAAACTCTAAAAGAAATGTGTTTTGTTGCTTTTCATTTGAGATTCAGAAATTTGAAATGACCAAGTTTATCAATCAAGGGCAGACGTTATACTAATTTAAGACTGAGAGGAATGTCAGTAAGACTGTGATACGGGTAAAAATATAACCAGCTGGGTAACCAGCAAACTGTCTTATCCTGTCTATGAGCCTCCTTTATTGTTGATTACTACTCTGTACGACAGGATTGTCACTGTCATGTGTGGTTGCTGTATTTGCTGGTTTTAAGTAATTTGTTTCCACCCATAACATCTTAAAACCAAGAAGAAATAAAAATGTTCAGGCTGTGGCTTCACAATAGGATGTCACAAACCAAAGTGTAAATTAGATTTTTTTTCCCTGGAACTGTTAAAAAACAAAACAAAACAACAAACCACTGAAGGTCGGTTTACCGAAATCTGAATAAATAAAGACTCGGGATTCTGCAAAGAAGAAGTGGGCAATGACAGTCATGGAGGCAAATATCAGGAATCGAAAATGTGCACAGAAAGCAGTTTCTCAGAGGTTGTACTGTGAGGAACATGAAACCCATTTCGTGTTTATTTGTCACTTCACTACATTCCAGGTCTGTTGTGGGTACAATGCATCCCCTGAATGAAAAACTGAACTATGTAATTAATTTGAAATAAATCAGTTTGGTGGTGCAGTGGGCATTCTTGAGTCATGCTTGTGCTGGCCTGGTGTGTGATGTGTCGTTTGATAGAAAGAAAAGCAAAAATATGGCTACCTTATAAGGATCTCAGAGGGGTACACTGTGAAGATAATTTGACATTATCAGGCTTTCTTTGCATTAACAGGTTTGATAAAACTTTAAACCTAAATGGAAATAATGGTATCATGACAGTGTTTGAGTTCTCAGTCATCCAGGTCACGGTAGTCTAAGGAACTAGGAAAGAATGCGACTGGACTTCTCTAAGTTTCATAAAGACATTTCACCTCACATCCGAGCAGCTTCTCCATTTCTAAAACCAAACGGTGGAGAGATCAGGGATTTAAACTCTGGTATGGGCATCCCTTGACCCACTATTATTCATGTGTCTCATCACATGAGCCAAGATGTGAAAAAACTGTGGCTTCAACTGTCTGCCACCTACAATGCAGTTTTGAGATCCCTTCCCAGGCGCTTCGACCCCCACTTACATCCTGCATCATGATCTCAGTACTTCACATAATACGGTGAGACAAGATCTTGCTTTGGTTTCATCCAAAACCTCTGGTGATGAGTCACAGCTTTTTTTTTCATATCGTGGCTATAATAGTGGGTCAAGAACCGTCTTAAGGAACAGGGTTGTCCCACTAGGTTTTAAATACATGGGACTCTCCGTCATTTGGTTATGATGATAAGCCTTTATTTGTCACTGCATTGCCTGCAGCGAAAATTGGACCCATTCCAACCAAACATACATTACAAAAACATCAAATTGGGGGAGACAGGTCAGAATAGGTAGCATTGGTAAAACAATGAAGATACACAACATCGGGGACAAGAGGGAAAAAAACAAAAAAAGACTCCACTCAGACTGTGCTTATAAATCTTCACAGATCTCAACACACCATAACACAATAAAACACAGACAAGCAACATGGGAGAATATTCCAGTGTGTACAGCTGGATCTGGGACGACTGCAATCTTCGATCGCTCCTCCAGCTGATCCGCTGTCCACATCGGATGGGACGTAAGCATGGGAGGAGGCATTTGATTCAGGGGAGGGAGGGTGATGTGTGTGTGTATCCCGTGTTCAGCTGAGAGAAAGTGTCACCACGCCCGGTTAAGTGAAGGTCAACAGTCTCGAGTGGACCCAGGCGGCTTTGAAGAAGAGACAAAGAGTTCTGACAACAGTCCCGTTTGTCATGGAGAATTTTTGCTGTTCCAGTCAGCCTCGACCTCGGCAGGCCTTCAGCTGGCACCAGTGGGATAGCTGCATGAGTGAAGATGGTGAATGTTTGGGTTTAGTGCGAATAACTGCATCCAATTTTTACAGTTGGTCTAATGTCCATCACTGGTCACCAATTCTCTCAATTCCCCTTCTTTTTCTCCAAGATCTTATCCATATTGCGTTCAATAACACAGTCTTACTCCTGCCCATCCTCTATCATGTCGGCCAGCCTTGTGGGGTTTTGAACAGCTGTAACCGCTTCTTGTTCTTTGATAAGCCAGGTCCGAGCCAGCTTCAATCAGCCAGAACTCTGTTATCGTGGTTCCGAATTGGTAGATATCGGTCAATGTCCTACATTGAGAGTGTCGCCAGACACATGATGCAACCGACCATCGAGTATCCGGCACCAAACGTCTCCGCAGGACAATCGGGCTCTCCCAAGCCCAGGAAGGTGTCAATTTCATTATGGGACCAGTTGATCAAATCCATAATTCTTTAGGTTTTAGAGAACAAGACTGAGAGACTCTTTGAGGGTTAGAGTTAGACAAGACTAGACAAAGACATAGAAGCAGCAGCAGGGAAGATGTGTCCGCCTTCTCCGAGAGCCAAAGCAGTAGGCTTGTATGGAACTTTCTAAGCTCCTTAGACTACCATGACAGTGGTTATCAGTTTTGTTAATGCACACTTTCTGCTATAGGCTCCTTGTGTGTTCAAAAGGATTATTTGATTCATCAAATGACTCTTCTTTGCAGAAAATGGATCCGTTGAGCATCACCTACACTAAGAGGTGTAGGTGATGTGGGCGATTGTGTCCTTGGGCAAGACACTTCACCCGTTGCCTACTGGTGGTGGTCAGAGGGCCCGGTGGCGCCAGTGTCCGGCAGCCTCGCCTCTGTCAGTGTGCTCCAGGGCAGCTGTGGCTACAATGTAGCTTGCCATCACCAGTGTGTGAATGTGTGTGTGAATGGGTGGATGACTGGATATGTAAAGCGCTTTGGGGTCCTTAGGGACTAGTAAAGCGCTATATAAATACCGGACATTTACCATTTAAGAGACAGTATTAAAGACATTACCTGAGGATAAAAGTTATTTAATTAATATAAAAAAATATAACAGTATATCACAGCAGTGGTGCTGCAAATAAAATGAGAAAGTCGGTCCATTTCATCAAAATGATCACTAATCATCTAGAAAAACCTTTGAATTTTTCAGATCATAGGGTCCGATATTAATAAGACTAATGTATTTTGTAAGCTAAAAAGTGTATCTTTATAAGAATACAAAGCAATTAGACACAGCGGTGTCTTGAGCTCTGTTGGACAATGTTACATTCAGGGGCTGGACAAGTTCAGTGGGCTGACACACTTGTGGACTGAGGGATCAATATAATTTCTTGGTCGATATGGTTATATAGGCTACGAGCCACTGCGCACCTACCCTACAAGCACTAATACCAACGTATTTGTTCATGTATGTGTTTTGACTACTCATAGTAAGCCAGGTCTTGACTGGGACAATTTTTTGTCCCATGAATTCTGTGGATCCATCCATTAGTGGAAATAGAAATTTAAAAAAAAATGTAACCATAGGAAAAAACAAACAAACAAAAAGCAGAAGTATGGCAATATCCTGTCAGTTTACTTATCAGCTTAAATAATAGGAAAGGAACTGGTCTGACAACTTCCTACAAATTTCACACAAGCTGAACCCAAGACCCAAAGCACTGACAACAGACACATTTCCACAATCACTGCATTTTAAAAAAAACCCAAAGCATTCTCATCTGCTATGGGAACAGGACTTACCATACATTCAACATCTGCGTGGAGCAGTAAATCGGCTAAAAAAACAAAAAAAACACCAAAACAAAAACGCAACAACCAGGTTTACAAGTTTGTCCTAAAAAACACATTCCTTATTCCTTATTCACCGTTTGCTGTATTTCTGTGTGTTGCCAGGCAAGTCAATGTTTATTTATTTACACCCCCTCCCCCTAAAGAAAACCCCCCTAGAGTTCTCCAGTGCTGCAGGACTTGTCTAGCGATTTGCAGTGTAGATAAAGCTTGTGACGTTCACTTAATTCCACATCTACGTGTTCCCTCTCGCAAACGGCCAGTCAGAAGAGTCAGCCAGAAACGTCAAAAACATCAAAGCAAAAACGCAACAACTGTATATTTCTGTGTGTTTCTGTGTTTAAAACCTACACCCTGGCTGACTGGCCGTTTGCGAGAGGGAACACGTAGATGTGGAATTAAGTGAACGTCACAAGCTTTATCTACACTGCAAATCGCTAGACAAGTCCTGCAGCACTGGAGAACTCTAGGGGGTTTTTCTTTGGGGGGGGGGGGGGGTGTAAATAAATAAACATTGACTTACCTGACAACACACAGAAATACAGCAAATGGTGAATAAGGAATAAGGAATGTGTTTTTTAGGACAAACTTGTAAACCTGGTTGTTGCGTTTTTGTTTTGGTGTTTTTTTGTTTTTTTAGCCGACTTACTGCTCCACGCAGATGTTGAATGTATAAAACGATATTTTGTCTTAAATGCGTTTCATGATAAATTGCATTATTAGAGTAAAGACGTGTGTTAGGATGCACCTTCTTAGGCGCAATTAACTCGGTAATAGTTGTTTCCCAGAGAAAGATGCGTCAGCACGAACACGGCCAAAGGCAATACTGGAGTGCACGTAGCTGCAACTGGAATAGCCTACTTGTATATTTCTCCTTAAATTATTTTTCGTCATGTGAGTTTATCTTGAGCAGCTCTGTTGAGACGGTTGCGTAGGCGTCAGGTGCAATTCTTGCATCATTTGTCAAGACTTTGGGTACTTCTCAGGAGATAACAAATCACCTGAGATATGAAAGAAAAATGTAATATACCAAAACATGTTCCAAATTGCATGAATAACGATCTTTTCACAAATAAAAAAGCGTTCCGCCGAAAATAAGAATTACATCATTCTTGAATCCAACAATAAGAAAAGAAAGATGAGGTTCATAATCTTGTTCATAATCTTTATCTCAGTAGGATCTAACGATTCCGGGCATGAAAGTGGTGCTGGAATTTACGGATCCAGCTTTAAGTTCTTGTGACGTTGCATCTGAATGGAGCAAAACATTTGAAGGCTGAGGTATGCTGGAAATCGGTATCTACATTCCACATGACAAGTGTTTTTTTTGCAAGCCTTAGAAACCAATGTTGTTGTCACTCTTAGGCAACCACATTGGTCGTGTGTGCACCCAACCTTCTTAGGTGTGGCTGAGCCTATATATATCAGCCACACCTGCACTGTCTTCACTTTCAGGTCAATCAGATTCAATTAAAAGGGTCCAAAATGCTCCTATTTTGGGTTCTAGAATTTGGTAAGTTTTTTTGTTTTTTTAATAATTTCGTGGGATATATTTAGAATAATTTAAGTTAAAATTCTTTTTTAGAAAACTGAATAATAATGTTTTTTGCTCATTTTTCAGCTTTAGCGGTTTTCGCTTGTGGTAAGTAGGGTTTAATTTTTCTTCTAAAAGCTGACGTGCATGCTACATTTCACATTGCCAGATTTGTTATTATTTTTAATTAAAATTAATTAATTTTTTTTCAGTGGACAATTTAACACTTTTGTCGTCAGCCAGACCCCAGATGTATTGCATGCCTTGCGTGTCCACTCATCAATTTTGTTGTTGAAAAATGAAAGCTGGCAGTGTGACTGATTCTTGTTGATTAAACTGCGTTGTAAATATTGAATGACTCGAGGCTATTGTCCTCTAGGGAATAAAAAACATAATCATCAGAAAAATACTGACATATTAACAACTTTAGCCTTAATATTAGTAGGGTGCTCACTACTTGAAATATGTGCTTGTTGACAGAGCCCATAGGAGATACTGATGCAGCCTGTAGAAACGACTGTTACCGGTGAGTCAGACTTTCCTCACCTTATGTGCGAAGACCTGCAAAGTGAAAGGAAACTTTCCAATCTAAGCAGATAATTTAGGAAGACTCTACTTTTCAACTCTTGACATCACGATATTTTTGAGTACAGTAGCTAAGCAGTGCATCTACATACACACCGATGGTCTAGTTGTATGTAGACATTGTTTACATTAACATGTTTTCCATCGGAGGGCAGTATAATAAAGCAAAAATGAGGAAATCTGTACAGATTTCACTGTTCAGATAATGTGATGATTATAGTTAATATATATGTACTTTTATGTCTGTGGAAATGACTGTCAGTGTTGATATCCTAGGTTTGGTTATCTTTGCTTTTCAGAAAAGACTGTGATGGAACAGTGTATGACATCCAAGAGGCTACTTGCTGTGAAAACAAACTTCACCCAGGTGCAAGTTTGTCTTGTTGTGGAAATGAGCCTTACAATCCTGAAACAGCCACTTGTTGTAAACACAATCTCACAGGTAATAATTTGTGAACTAGCTACATAACTAAAACTGGAGTTGAATTGTACCCATTTAGACTGAAAGGAAGCACAATAGCACAGTGTTTAGCACTGTTGTCTAAGTTCTACACAGAAAGGCTAGGGCCTTTCTGTGTAGAACTTTTATGTTCTCCAGAGAACATGTAAACTGGGTTTTGGTTCCATGTCTTCTCTCCTCTTTCAGCCCTTGGTATTTCTCATGTTTCTTCCTGATGTTGTCAACATTTGGTATAGCTACATCTATCACTGCATGTCCCTGTATATATATACTATGCTAGTCACCTGGTTATGGCATTCCAAGATGCTAGCCCTTCCTGCTAGCATCTTGTAAACCCCAACCTGGTAGGTTGGGATCTACCACACCAGGTAAGACCCCAGGTGCAGACTTGCAGACTATGCAAAGATGCCTCTGAGCCATCAGCACATAACAGCAGGGTGCAAGATGCTAGCAGGCAGGGCGTACATGGAATGCCATAACCAAGCGGCTGGCATAGTATACAGAAACATTTGTGCTGATTATGGCCTGGAAGGCCTGAGGTCAAAATTGGATATGTCTCTCCCTTTTTATAATTTTTCCCCAGTTCTTTTGAGTGCACATCAAAGCTCATCCGGCACATATTTTGTTCTAGGTTTCCAGTGACTCAGTGCTGCTCAAGTAAAAATGAAAATGCCACACTAGACTGAACTTTTTTATTCTCTTTAAACTTGTGGACTTCCTGGTACTGATTTTAGACTGTGGTTCTAGTGATTGTGTCTTGTTTTTATAGCCAGTGTTACTCAGGATCTGAGTGAAAAGGTGTCCAAGTGCTGTGACCTGAAGGCCTACAACCCAGTCAATGAAATATGTTGTCAATCAACCATCATATCAAAACCTGGACCAATGGCTGAATGCTGTGGTAAAGGTGAGCAGACACACAGTTGGAAAAGAAGACTAAATTACATCTTCATTACAAATCATTACTGTCAGTGAAATATTATTAATTAAATGCAGAAACATTATTGGTTTTTCACTAGAACAAATTTACAATTCTGCGAAATGTACTCCATTCAAACATTTTGAGGATGCTGGAGCAGCTTCTCAGTTGAGTTATATTTGAAGTAAAAATTTTAAAAATGAAAATGATCTTTTCCACAGATGTTTTTGATAAGGACAAGCAGTTGTGTTGTGGTCCAGCTGATAATAAGACAATTCTGGTGAGGAATTCCCGTCACCATGAGTGCTGTGGTCACAGCCAGTACGACACTGAGACTCAGTGCTGCTGTTCAAATGAGGAGAAGTTGGAGATACAATCGAAGGATTCATCCTGCTGTGTCAAGAATTTCACTCCAGGTCAGCTCAGTACATAATAGCATGTCATACTGTGCTGAATGGATTTCATGACATTTTTTTGTAGTTCGAGTCCGACTTTACACATCAGTCTTTAGGTATGTCAAACTGAGGCGTCTGCATGGTTACATTTGCTTAAAAAAATAATCAGCTTTTGATTAGTTTGCTTGTAGCAAATTTCCCTTTTTCCATTTTCCTTTGGATGGTTAAAGGAAGCTTACGCTAATTACTGTGAGTGAAGCCTGTATGTTGACTTTGTCTTTTCCTCTACAGTCCTTTCAAGTGGAAATTTTTGTTTGTTTTTTTACAGTATACTGAAATATAAGCTGAAATTAAGCATCTTTCCTTCTTATTTAAAAATCTTTATGCTTTTTGTCCACAGGTGTACAAAAACAGGTAATAAGCACACTGCAAAAAAAGTATTAATTGCCTTATATTGATCAATAAAGAAACATATTGGTCCTTTCTTAAACAATATTTTTACATCCCATTTTATTTTACAGATCACAGAGCTTCAACCCAACTGGTAGGTTAAAGGAACTTTTGCGATTATTCTAGCTCTTTCTCAGCCCTTGGAATTCTCAAGCGTCCTTCTTCCTGATCTTGCTTATTACAGCTAATTCTATCACCAAAGCATTCTTCTCTGCTTGTTCACCACTGTTATGTCTGTTGTTAAGCTATCACCAGTTTCCCCATGTGTATCTGTAAGTCCCAGAGACAACACAGAGGCACTAATCATGGCAGTACAGGAACAAGCCCTGAGAAAAAGATCCATAGAGGCTGGAGTCTACCACACCAGGCAAGACCCCAGGTGCAGGCTGTGTAAAGATGCCCCTGAGAAAAAACGCCACATAACAGTAGGGTGCAAGATGCCTGCAGGCATACGTGGAACGCCACAACCAAGTGGCCAGCATAGCATACAGGAACATCTGTGCAGAGTATAGCCTGGAAGTCCTGATGTCAAAACAGGACACGCCCCCTAAGGTGGTTGTGAATGACCAAACTAAGAGCCTGTGGGACTTCCAGATACAGACAGACAAACTGGTGATGGCTAATGAACCGGACACAGTAGTGGTAGACAAGCAGAGGACACAAGCTTGTAGAAGGGGTAAGCAGAGGCAAGAGTGGAATTTTTAATTTATGTAATTTACATCCATATCTATATCTTTATATATTTCTCTCTCTCTCTCTCTGTCATCTTCTCCCCTTGCCTGTGTTGGTTTTCTTCAGGTACTCTGGCTTCCTCCCACAGTCCAAAGACATGCAGTTAGTGGGGTTAGGTTGATTGGTGATTCCAAATTGGCCATACGAGTAAATGCAAATGCAAATGGTTGTCTGTCTCTTGGTGTTAGCCCTGCGTCAGATCTGTCCAGGGTGTACCTTGCCTCTCGCCCTATGGTAGCTGGGATAGGCTCCAGATATAGATATATAAGATGTATCACATACCTCTATAGATAGGTGTGCGTCTTATGCACACATAAACTCCTTAAATGAAAAACAAGAGGACCATTCCACTTTGCATTATTCCGGTTTGACTTTACTAAATGAAATCTCTATACATATTCTGCATTTGTGTGCCATACATTAGTCTATGCTGTTTAAAAAAATATCTATTGTGTTTGACTTTGTGGTTTTGTTCATGTGATGTGGACTGTTTGTGTGTTTATTTTTGCCCCTCTTTGTACATCCACAGCACTGAACCAAACACTCATCTCTGTGGGTCATCATGTTACAATCCAAAGGAAAGTCAGTGCTGTGAGAGAAATCAAAAGCCTCACTGGTTCTGTGCGTCAGGTAACACCCTCTCCATGTTTGTTTGTTTTGATATTTATTCACTTTATCTGTTAGTTACTAGTTGATGTGACTCGGCACCACAGGGTGATCTTAACTATACAGCTTCAATAGCAGTTAGAGCTTTTTGGTATCTTGTGTGTATCAGTGTGAAAGCAACGAACTTCAACAAAATACTAAACTAACAATGTAAATCGGAAATGATATCAAAATAAGAAATGGTGCCATTTTCATTCATTTTGAAGTCATAAACCTTAAACAGTTCTAAAAGACTGGGACAGGAACACATATACCTTTGTACTCCTTTTTTTGATTTTGCTGTGCCCTACGCGTTTTCAGTCTGTGATGGTTCTCGAGCCAGCTTTCTTTTACTACCATCTAATCTATTATAAAGAATAACTGGGCATTGTCTAACGTGAAAAAAAGACATCTGCATGGCAGCAAGTTCCTCCAAATCCTTGATTTATTTTTCAGTAATAACAAGGCTTTCATGATGGTAAATGGCCTGTATTTATATAGCGCTTTTATGGTCCCTAAGGACCCCAAAGCACTTTACATATCCAGTCATTCGCCCATTCACGCACACATTCACACACTGGTGATGGCAAGCTACGTTGTAGCCACAGCCACCCTGGAGCGCACTGACAGAGGCGAGGCTGCCGGACACTGGCGCCACCGAGCCCTCTGACCACCACCAGTAGGCAACGGGTGAAGTGTCTTGCCCAAGGACACAACGACCGAGACTGTCCGAGCCGGGGCTCGAACCGGCAACCTTCCGATTACAAGGCGAACTCCCAACTCTTGAGCCACGATCGCCCGATGCAAGTTACTCAAGCCCCACACCCTAACGAATGGAGAATACTAGAGACTGAGGGAGAGAACATAAAAAATCAAAAAGAACTGAAGACTAATGAACCATACTCAATACAAGAAATAAAAATAACCTTGAACCTAAGAATCACAGAATATACAAACCTGAACAGCATAATGTCCATAAACTAGAAACCACTGAGACCCAGTGCCATGACAGGTTTTGAACCCACCACCTGGCTGGGACCTCTTTATGTGTCTGCGTGGATTCTCTCTGGGTACTCTGGCTTCCTTAGTTAGTGGGGTTAGATTAATTCGTGATTCTTAAATTCCCTAAAGTGCAAATGATTGTCTGTAACTTGGTGTTAATCCTGCGACAGACTGGCGTCCTTTCCATGTAACCTGCCTCTTGCCCTATGGCAGTCGAGATTTGCTTCCGCCATGACCCCGAACTGGATAAGTGGAAGACAATGGATGGGCGTCATCTTAAAGAAAAAGGCAGCATGTAGGAGGATAATAATAATGATAATAATAATAATAATAATAATAAAGGCTGTGAATAAAGCCACAGAGACAAATGACTGAACAATTTGACTAAAAAAAAGGAATGTCGGGAAGAGTTGTTTCTGTCTGACTTACTTCCCAGATTGCCCTCAGATAAATCCAGACAGTGAACTAAATTTCTTCATGCTTACCGACAATGAATTATGTGTCATCATACTTCGAGACGAGAGAGACAAATCTGTTTTTTTTTCTAAACTACGGAACTGACTCGTTAGATGAGCAACATCTTTTGGATAAAACTAGCTACCATAAACTGTAAACTCACACTCCAAAAAAGGGTGTTAGCCCAACAACACACCGCAAACTGCAGCTGGTTTGTTAAAAACATTTCTGGAGCTCTGAATGGGTTCATGAACTTTGTTGTACCGCTATAACTTGTTATCTTTATCTTTATGAAATGTTGTTGAACCAGAAAGTCAGCCGACTCTTTTTTTCACTTATTCCCTCCACTTTACCACAGCTTTGCCCTCACTCTGATTTTTGCACATTTAGCTTCACATGTCATCGATGTTCTTTTGTCTAGCCGGTAACTCCTCTGTGCATTGCTAACCCTTTGCAGATGGAGACAATATCTTATGTTTATTAATGTGGGAGTTGTATTTGAAACTCGAGTAGTAAATGTGTTAAACAGGGAACATGCATATTTTTCTTCTCTCTCAAACCCTCTGAGTCATCTTTTCCAGATATCATTTATCACAACATGTTCAGTCTGATAAGTATTTATTGCAACTCCTCTCTCTTCTTTCCACCTTTCTGACCCTCACATCCCTCTATTTAGGTGTAAGCAAGACAACACCAGCTGTGTATAACCCACGCACACAAGTCTGTTGTAATGGATGTGTATCTGTATGGAAGCCTTGGATAGATCAAGTAATGGACTAATTGCTTTATTTTTCCAAGATTTTTCCAGCTGGAAGAGTTTAAACTTTTACTTTTTAATGCAAAGATTAAAAATTTTAACCTTTTTTAATTAGCTAATGTACGCACATTCATTTCAGCATTAAATTCTATTAAAAGAACACTTAAATCTGGAGCACTGACAGGAATGGTACAGAATGATCCCAGAAGAAGAAAAAAGGAGCTTTTTCTATGCAGGTTTAGAGAGCTCAGAGTTCCACCCTGCTCCTTTTAAATAGTAACCAGGGGTATTTTCGATCCGATGTCTAAAGATCATCTAAAGGCATAGGTAGCAGTTACAACTAATGCAAAATGATCCAAAATCTGGTAAGACTAAAACAACTTAGAAAAACTTCATGTGTAGAAATTAGATGTATGCAATATTAAATTGTTGCAAGATATTATATATATACATATATATATTCCTGTTTTCCAGTTTTCTTTGTTTTCTTCTTATATTTATATATTCACCTATTATTCACCTATGTGCATTTGCATGTGTAGAGGAAAAGCCTGGTTTTGTCTGCATTGCTTCACACTTAAATTCATTATCTCTGTTCTTCAAGTGCTGTGGAGAGACGCCGTATGGCTCGGCACAGCGTGGAGTTCTCTGTTGTAATAACACCTTGTACGAGGACAGAGACGATGGAGAGCAATGTTCAGAGATGGGTATTCCTTACAACCCGGCTAAAGGGACCATATGTTGTTCTCAGTTTCACGGCAGCCCAGGACAACACTGCTGTGGGACAGAAATTTACCGGCCTCATGCTGAGATCTGCTGCAATGGACACAGGTGTGTTCGTGTGTGTGTGTTCGTGCATGTTCTTTTTAAAGGTTTTAAAGAATTAAAAAATAATTTTTTTTAATCAAATTTGTTTTCACTGGTATCACATTTGCTTTTTTGTTTACTCTTAATATCACACCCTCTACAGACAAAATTACAAAGTCATTATGATAAGAGGAGCACCTCAATGTCAACTGCATATATTTAATTTTGTGTAATATACTAGGATATTTATAATTAGAGCTACTTGTTATATTTTTGTAATTTTGTAACTTTTTGTTTTATTTAGTTTAGTTTAGTTAGTTACTGTTCTTACTGTCATGGAGCAACTGTGGCCACATAATTTCCTCTGAGATTAAGGAGCTTGGGAAAAAAGCGTCTGGACTTCTTTAAGTTGCTTTAAGTTTCAAGTCCAAACGCTTTTTTTCCCAAGCTCCTTAGACTATGATGACGTGGATGACTGAGAACCTTCACAGACATACTCCTCTGAGATTAATAAAGTAAATATCTTCACATCTTTTACGAGACAGGCAGACATTCCAGACATACCAAAGGTCTTTCCCACCTATTTTTCCTTACATGCATTGTGTTACTGAAAGAATTTCTCTGCATCATCAGTCTGAGTCTTTGTCTGGGCTTCGTGCTTTTTCAGTTTAAGTTTATTGTTAAAACCTGTGCATGTCCATGCTTGTCATGACTCCACTGTTTAATGAATGTACTTTCATTTTCCTAAAATATTTAGTAATTGCAGTTATTGCAACATTCAATATTTTGTACTGCCATATGGGCTGGAACCAGTGTTAATGCATGAATTATCACACAACTCAGTAGCTATTCATATCCAGGTCTCAGTTGTTGTTTTTTGGTAGGCTTTGTAACAGTTGAACTTGCTGAATCTTGGCGGCTCGTAAGATGCAGTCGCTATCAGAGCTTGTTTTCACCAACTTTGCTGCTAGTTGTGGTGAGCAAAACAAGATCATATTTATGTTTATGTCTTTCTTTATTTGTTACGTGTCATATGTCAATGAGAGGAATGCTATAACAAAAGAAAAAAGATAATGAACATTGCTCGTTGCTTTTTGAAAACTAATCCATTGCTTTTCCTTTTTTAATCCGTGGAGAAAACAATTTATTGCACTAATTATCTTATCAATATTTTGCATTACTCTCTAATGTGGCGTTATGATCGTATAATTACTAGTTAAGAATACAAACCTTAAACTACAGAGCCATATAGACGCAGATCCAGCAACTCTGATGATGTTCTGTTTTTTCAATGCACAAATGAAGACATTATCTTTTATGGTAACACCAGCAATACACATATAGACTTAAGTATGAACATATTTCTCACTCTACTTATTTGATATTAATTTGTCCCTCTGTTCCCCAACCAGGCATCTCAAATCAGAAAACATTTACTGCTGTGGGGTCAAAGCCTACAACATTAAAGACCCACAGATGAAGTGCTGTGCAGGAACACTGTACAATCTGACATCATTAGATGAGCATGGAGGGGACGTGCAGTGCTGTGGATCCATTCTGCAAAAGCCACAGGTAGAGTCAGTGACACCAATGGCAGCAACAAATGATTTTGTATTTTCTACTATTGCTATGCCCCCTTCTGACAGGCTTCATCTAGCTCTTGTGGTCATTTTAAAAATGTTGGACAAAACTACTACTACTACTACTAACTACTATAAAAGCTACTTTGGGCTACTCTCTTATTCACAAGGGATTATCACAGTGACTAGTATACTTTGGCAGGCTTTTATGCCTTTTTGTGTGAGAAAATATGAAGGATAATGTTTAAAGAAAGGAAACTTATAACTGATAGAAAATGATAGGGCAGGAGAAAAACCCAGAGGAAACCAGCAGGTCCATACCACTATGCAATTTAAGTATTAATTACTGAACAGAAGCTTTGTTTGAAGCTTTGTTTAACAGCATGTTATAATACATTTGGTCTCTGACTGTCTGTATTGTGCAGAGCTTAAAGACATACAGATTGTTTTAAAGAAAAGAAGGATCTCTAATTTAAATACAGCTTATGTTGCACCATAACTATTATTATTAGGTTTTAAGCAGTTATATACTATAACTCAAGCAAGTCAAGGAAGGTTTTTTTACAACCATGTGTAAAAATTTAGCTGATCTGTAGCAACATCTCACCATGAATGTGAGATTGTGGACTGCCTGAATTAGCACAATGACTCAATGACTGCAAACGGTTGTGCTTTCATTAACCATAACTGATGATACATCTTCAAATCCAGGACATTTGCTGCTCAAGTGAGGACAAAGAGGTGCTGTACTCTGCCAAGACAGGGTTTAGATGCTGTGGTCACTTCTACTATAACACCACCCTGTGGTCATGCTGTGCTGGGAGGCTGAGATCAATCCATGAAGCAGGACAGGATCAGAGAAAGATGATAAAAGGTCTGTTTAGATGTTACACATTCTCTCTTACAAAGTAGGACTTAATTTTACGTCAATTTATCTTGATGGGACAACCTAGAGATCTCACTTTACCAATAATATGTCTATAATGTTCTTTTTTTCAGAATCCAGACTTCTATCTGTGAATAATTTGAATAAAGCTAATCTTTCCGAAGGTATTATAAAAACATATTGGTAAAAAAAAAAAAGATATTTATGAATTGATATGAATTTGTAGTGTAATATATTTGTGTATCTTTCTCCTTAGTGTACATTGGGGCTGTGGAAAGTGTCTCTCTGCAGAGCGTTGTGTTCAGGAATGTTTTGAAGGTCTATGGGATGGAGGCCAAAGTGAAAGCTCTGCCTTTGCCCTACGTCCTGGAAACAAATGATCGCTGTAGCTATCCTAAACTGATTCCTGGGAAGACCTACTTCTTTAACAAAGACAATATTTTCACTGGTTTCATCAATGATTCTTTTCTTCAGTCACTCCATTTCATTATTTCCGAGTGTTCACCTAGGATAGAATAGAATAGAATAGAATTCAACTTTATTGTCATTGCACATGTCACAGGTACAGGGCAACGAAATGCAGTTTGCATCCATCCAGAAAGTGCTTTAGTCGTGAAATAGATATATTACAATATAAATTAGCAATAATATAGATATGTAAGTATATTACAGAAATGGGTCTATTATGGTATGTTATAATGTACACAGTGTGAAGTATGTTATGAATATTCTATAACTATAAGTATGTACAGGCTGTAGTGAGTACAAGCTATGTACAGGCTATGAACAGGATATAAATATGAAATAAAAACTATACAGAAATCTGAGATATACAGTTATACAGAATGTGAACTATGCAAGTTATAAACAGTTGTGGGATTAAAAATTATCGTATGTACAGAATGATTATCTACACAGAACTATACAGTAGTGGTAAAGTGCTAGTGGTTGTGGGTGTGTGTATGTTCAGTCCATGAGTTTAACGTGGGTCAGATGTCAGGAGGCAGAGTTCAGGAGTCTGACAGCTGTGGGGAAGAAGCTGTTCCGGTACCTGGTGGTCTTAGTCCGGAGGCTCCTGTAGCGCCTCCCAGAGGGCAGGAGGGTGAAGAGTCTATGTGATGGGTGACTGGGGTCTCTGATGATTTTCCCAGCCCTTTTCAGACACCGCTTCCTGTAGATGTCCTTTATGGCAGGAAGTGGTGCTCCGGCGATGCGCTGGGCAGTTTTCACGACCCTCTGCAACGCCTTCCGGTCCGAGGCAGAGCAGTTCCCATACCAGACTGTTATACAGTTGGTCAGGATGCTCTCGATGGTGCAGCGATAGAAGTTCACCAGGATGTCTGAGGACAGGTGGTTCTTCCTCAGAGTCCTCAAGAAGAAGAGGCGCTGGTGAGCCTTCTTGACCAGCTTGGAGCAGTTGGTCGTCCAGGTGAGATCCTCGGAGATGTGGACTCCCAGGAACTTGAAGCTGCTCACACGCTCCACAGCCGTCCCCTTAATGTGGATGGGTGGATGTGGGTCAGCATTCCTCCTGTAGTCCACGATGAGCTCCTTAGTCTTCTCGGTGTTAAGCAGCAGGTTGTTTGTGTCGCACCACTCAGCCAGACGATCCACCTCCTCCCTGTAGGCGGCCTCGTCGTTGTCACTGATGAGGCCAATCACCGTGGTGTCATCTGCAAACTTAATGATGGTGTTGGAACCATCAGCAGGTCTGCAGTCGTGGGTGAAGAGGGAGTAGAGGAAAGGGCTCACCACTCACCGAAAATCAACAAATATGCCTTTTGCATACTGAGCACTTACACTAAAGCTGAGTGTATGCTGACACCAGCCCAGCAGCTAGACCCTGAACTTCAAAACGTAACAAAGGCAATGATGAACAGTTAGGCTGGTAGGCTGGCAGTTAGGCTCAGTTACACTGAGAGCTCTCAATGTAAATCTATCAAACCAGTGAACTTTCTTTTTAAGCATTCTGCTTTTTAAGCAGCCTTTACTTTATGCACCACAGTTATTCTGTGGTGCATAAAGTAGATCTTTGAAGCAATACTGATGCAATAGAGTTGAGCGGGGAGTCAGTCTTTCATTACGTGAATTTATAGATGGAAACTACATCTGTAAAATGAAAATGAAACCAGCTTCATCTCAAAGAATAAATGAATTAACTTCCTATTGTGTTCACTATCTTTAGAAACTATCTTCCATATTTATTACTGATTGTAGTCACTTCATGATATAACCACACTATGACTAGTTGACACAGAAGATAAAGTCTTAAAACAGATGTTAACTTTTCCCAAGACCAGACATTGGCTATATCATATGACTCATTACTCATTAAGTTAGGACATTATAAAGCATAACTATTAAAGGTGGCACTAAAAGTCAAAAGATAGCCATAAACAGGAGGATATAGCTGATCAGTATATTTATATGTAAAATTTATATGTAAAATGGTCAATTTAATAGTAGCTCAGCCAGTCCACTCTGATCTAAAGTGGTGAACTGGCTACTGAAAGACCAGCACAACTCTTAGTTACTTATAGCTTGATCCTGCATAGATAGCTTCAGACTAATTTGGCCTACGTCTGGCCCCTAAACTGTACCTAGTTTTATTCCAAGTGCACTGGGAGTTGCTGTAACAGGTGTGGTGATTAGATACCTGGCCTGCAAGTATGCTCAGGCCCCAGTTTTTGCCAGAGTAGGTGGACATTCTTGGAGAGAGATGTAGGACCAGGCGAGTCCTTTCATTCACTAGCTCAATCTGAACTCGGAATCGCCTGCTCTGTAATAGTTGTAGGATCAGAGATTAGGGCTTTTTAAACAGAGAGCCGATTCACACTTCCTGTATTGGGGTGCGTCCTGACAATCCACAAGATGATCTCCTATGGCAACCACTTAAACAAAGAGGATAAACAACTACTTTCACATTTTAGTTAGAAATGCATGAAAATGCAAATTCATTTTTAATGTTTTTGAAATGCAGTTTTCTGGATTTTTTTTGTTATTGTTATTACTCTCTCTGTTTAAATAAACCTACCATTGAAATGATAGACTGATCATTTATTTGTTTGTGGCCAGACTTTCCCTGACTGTAAGATTTTACGTTCAAAATTACATAAAACCAGACAGGGGAAAAAACGTCAAAAACATCAACATCCAAGCACAGAGAAAGAAAAAAAAAAAACACAGCTCAGTCAGTTTAAATCTATCTGTCACGGTCCTGGGTGTTACCCAGGGTTTTGTGTTTAATTTCTATTTCCTGATTATTGATTATTCATGGTTTTGTTTTTCTTGATGTTGTTTGTTGTTCTGGCTTCTAGTTTAAGTCACTGTCTTCCGCGTGTTTCAGTCTGTCTCTCAGTACAGTACAGTGAGTCTAGTTTTCCTTCCCCTCGTCTCGTTATGTTTAATTAATCCCAGCTGTGCCTCCCTCCTGTGTCCCATTCCCCCATTACTCTGTATATTTAAGCCCTGTGTTTTCCCTTGCCCTTTGTCGTGTTGTACTCTCCTCCCGTACTATCTGTTCCATCTGCTAGTCTCTTTAGTTTATTTGTGTTTTCAGTTTAGTTATTTTGTTGTGTTTATCAATAAAGCTGTGTTGAGTGTGCTTTTTCGCCTCTGTGAGTCTGCACACAGTACATGACACTATCAGTCTAAAAACTTTCAGAAGAAATGCTGGAGTCTGAAGAAGCTGATCTTCTGTGTGAATGGGCAACAGAGAGTCCAAAGGTCCAGGAAGGAATCAGGGTCCAGCAGAGGTGTAGTTTCACATAAACACAAAGTGCAGTCGAATGGGTTAAAGATTATGTAGAATCTCTGTTAATATGATTGAGAAGAAGGCCCCAAATTTGAACAAATTTTAAGTGAGTGTCAGCCAGACAATAACAAACCTCGTCACTATAAAACATGCAATCATCTCACGTATCCAAACCCTAAACAAGGGAGGAAATGGTCATTTCCAGGCTCTAAAAAAAAAACTTAGGCTCTAAGTTTTTTAGCTACAATTATGCCATGCGGAACATTAAGGCTTTCTGAAGGGAACAACAAGCTTTTAACTGATTCAAAACTGATACATGGCTATGTAATGGAAAATTACATTACATAGCCAACAATGACTGAATTGTGACAACTGCGTGCAGAGACAAAGGTTCATTTTTTGCAGTTAACCTCAGGTGCTGAATGGGTTTCTTTCATAAATGGCTGTATATTCAGAAGAAAAACAAACAGTGGTAAAAGAATTCCACGAACATTATTCATCCTTATTTGAAACCACAAAAAATTGATTTCACTCAAAGACTTATTGTAGGCATGTGTGCACTCACATAACATCTCTGGTGAAAAACTTAGACATTAATGTATCCACTCGTTTATCTAGAAGTGCCTGCTTTACTTTGCAGCATAATGTTATCTTGTATAATTTATCAAAGTTTGTACAGTTTGTACATTTCTGGTAGTCACAATTCGTGAAAATCATTTCTACCTGCTTATTACATTTTTGAGGTTATTTGTCTTGCTATCCAAACACTTGGCCTTGTTTGTCTTTATTTGCTGCCATTACCATTAATGTGTGAACAATCTGCACATCAAAATACAGAGTGAAATTATAGTGTTTATCTTTCCAGTCATACAGTAAACAATTGTAAAGACTGTTTTATGCCATTCTAGCTCTGCTTTCTCCACATTCTTAGTTCACATTTGACATGTAAAAGTAATATATAAGAGAATAATAAACAAATTTACACATATACACAAGGAGCTCATGATCCATACTATGACAAGTACACAAATGAACCAGCACCAACCAACCCAGCAGTTTCTTCAACCACCAATAAGTATAAAATCTTAATAGAGTTCATTTATTTATTTATTTCATTTTGTCAGTGTGGGGTTTTTGCAGCCCTTGGTATACAAGACATTAAAAATTAAAGCAGGGAAGAAGGGAGAGCCTTCAGTTTTCAGGCCCCTCTTCTGTGGAACCAGCTTCCAGTTTGGATTCGGGAGACAGACACTATCTCTACTTTTAAGATTAGGCTTAAAACTTTCCTTTTTGCTAAAGCACATAGTTAGGGCTGGACCAGGTGACCCTGAATCCTCCCTTAGTTATGCTGCAATAGGTGTAGACTGCTGGGGGATTCCCATGATGCATTGAGTATTTCCCTGCATTGAATCATACCTGTTATTAATCTCTGGCTCTCTTCCACAGCATGTCTTAACCTGTCTTCCTTCTCTCACCCCAACCGGTCGCAGGTCGAATGGTAGTAGTGGTTTGGAAATGGCGTCACTTCTAAAAAGGCAGGAAGCTACAGGTGACAAAGCTGAGGACGACTTTTGTTGGGAGTGAGCAAAGTGGACAGGATTGGAAATCAGTATCATAGTGGGACAGCCATGCGACTGAGCTGAGATATTTCATTTGATATTTGTCCAAGTCAGAGTTTTCAGCTAGTTCAAAAGACAAAAACAAGCTGGGAATTTTTTTGTAAATATGCATTTTCTAAAGAGAAACACAGGCAGAGCCGACGACTCCAGTAACCGGCCATCTCTGAGATATTTCATTTGAGCCATGTCCAAGTTAGTGTTCTCACTTAGCTGGAATTTATTTTTTTTAAAGCTGGAAAGCTATTTGTAAACATGCATCTTCTAAGGAGAAGCACAGACAGCTGTTGTCAAATAAGTGCCAGATTGTTTGTTACCACAAAAGAGCAGCACAAATGCCCATCTCTCTGTTGTGGTTACAGAGCACCAGTCAAGCATAATGTGCAGGAAATCATATTTATTTTTTTGAAATTGCGCTCATATCCCTGCTGTTGTTTTGATAGCCACTATTTAAACTGTTTAATCTGGGACCATCAGAGGTGTGTGGGATGCCCAGAAAAAGAGAAAGTCCAGATTTAATCTATTATCTCAAACAGTAATCCCAAACTAAGACAGATGTGTTAAATTAGTGGCTGTTATCTAATGGAAAAGGGGTTATGGAGTAGTTCATCGACAGCTCAGGGTTGTCATGTCCTCCAGTTGTCCTGTGCTGGCTCGCTCTTTTTGTCGTTCTCTTTCCTTTATTATTTTATCTTTTGCTCCCTCCGTCTTTGGCAGCGTGTGTGTTAACACTCCTTGTATTTCCACTGGTTTCCCACCCTTGGAATAGGATACATGGAATAAATGAACTCTTGTGTTGGTGATTATCTGTTGTCCCTCTCTGAGCAGATACTTGGAAGCTGGAAACTGAGTAAGCTGCTGACAGTGTCAGGGTTCTGGGTCCCTCTGACCCAGCATTTTGTTTTTCCTTGTGATATTTCTGTATTTTGGGCTATGTCTTGGTTCTTTAGTAGTCTTTAGTTATGTTCCCTGTTTTGCTCCCTGATTATTTAGTATTTTCCCCATGTGTCTTTGCCCTCTGTGTCTCCATCTGTGTCTGTTTTTTTTTTTTCATTTTTTTTTTCATTGTGGTGCGAGTTCTTGTGCCGTGTTTCCTTTCGTGTTTTAAGTCTGTTATGTTTTCCGTCTTGTTTTCCCAGCCCATGACATCTGCCTCTCTCCCTTGTGCTCCTCCGTGTTCTCTCTTCCCCTCCAGCTTTGTCTTTTTACTTACTGTTTTACTTTGATAGTCTCCGTCAGTGTCCGTCATGTTATGTTTGCTCTTCCCTTGTCTCATTATAGTTATCCGTGTCAGCTGTGCTCCTGTGTTTCTTGTTATTTTTCTGTGTATTTATGTCAGAGTCTCCCTCAGTTCCGTGTCGCGTCGCCCCTCATGGCTGTGCCTCCCTGTGTTTTAGTTTAGCATTTCCCAATGTAGTTTATTCTTTGTATATCTTCCATGCCTGCAATAAAGCTGTGTTTTGAGTTCATGTTTTGGTTTCCACCTATGAGTTTCCTCTGGGTCCTCTCCGGCCTGCACACAGCCGTTTCATGACATTGCTGTGGAGAAATGACGTGTGTCTGTTGGAGCCTTGGGCCTTGCCAACTGGAAATGCCTTTGCCTTAAATCTTGGACCACCATTGTCATCATTGTAAATAAAATCAATAAACATTTCTTCACAATCTGCACAGTCCATGCCACACCACTGTTTATGACAGGGACATGACATGGTGATCGGGTCTGCACCAAATATCTACGCCTATCACAGACTTGTTACAACGTCAGCTGAGAGACATAAATATATTCCTAAATGGCTCACCCAGGTGGCACCCAGGAGACATTTTCCCAGTTGCCCAAACAACCTCAACTGGCTCCTTTTGATGTGAAAGAGTAGCAGATATACTCTGAGCTCTGCCTTAATGAACAAGCTTCTTACTCTGTTCGTAAGGCTGACCCTTTCAGAGGAAGACCATTTCTCACATTTATGTCTGTGACCCTTTTCTTCTGATCACTAGCTAAAGTTCAGTAGCTATAAGTCAAGGTAACACGTCTCTTTCTTTACCACAGCAGATCAATACATCAATCAGTTTGTCAGTCTCCCATTCCACTTTTCCCCTGACTCATGAAAACCACCAAAATACTTGAACTACATATACTGGGGCAGCAACACATTCCCAACCTTTAGTAGGCACTCCACCCTTATCCAGCTGACAACCTTAGAGTTGTTTTTGTTGTTGAGACTTAGAGATATTCATTTTCCAACTATTTCATACACTGTAGCAATGCCAGTTGGAAGCAACTGAAACGCACACACTACCCTGCTTGGCCTAGAATCTGTGACAAAAAGCATCCAGAGAAGTCTAATATCAAAGAGAAATTAGTATAATTTGCTGGTGAAGTGTACTTAACACACACTCGCTATGGTTGTACAAACATCCTGTAGCCAAACACACAAATCTCTCTATCTGTCTTTCAGCGAATTTCTTAATTTGTTATTTCTAACAAAATCAGGATGTGTTTAAAAACTGCAATCTCATGTACCCAGTCAACCAGGGGCCTGTTCCAGAAATTATTGCTTAGTGAAATGAGTCTGGCCCTAAACCAGGTTAGTGTTGACTGAATTACATCTGGTCACGTTTTTTGGAACCATGTTTCCCTTTAGTTATGTCTGTGGGTTGAAAGCTGCTGAAGTTCTGCTCTTTTCCACACAAATTTCCAAACTGAAAGTCTAAATGCTTTATTTTGTTTTGGTCATTAGCTGCTGCTGTTGAGTAAAATAATTATTTACTAAAAGTAACTCAAATATGAAACAGTTATGAAATTGAAAATTGAAATTAGTGCAGTGTTAGCATATCACCTACAAAACTTTGTGCAAATTTGCCTCATTTAGTAAATCTGACCCAGGCTTTGGCTGAGAGAGTGATCCCTGCTGTGTGGATTCACCACACTTTAAAGCAGTTTTAAGGAAGTGGTTTTCTGGTCATGGTGACTGTTATGACCTTAAGGTCACTGCACAGTGTCCCTGTGAGCAATGCCCTTTTACAAATATCTGAATAGCTGTTATACATATTAGGGTGTTTCTGAAGTCTTGCTCTTTGCTTCTAGGTATGAACTCATTCATTTATTTATCCATCCATTCAGAGAGAATGGACACACCCATTCAGTCAGGTTGTGGTTTGCCAAGTTGCATTGATAGATAGAAAGTACATCCAATATCAACCTATGTGTTTCATAGAAAGAAGAAGGTCATCATGGTACTTGACTGAAGCAGCCTGTGGTATAAGAGTACAATCTTGGAGTTCTTGCAGTTTTTATATCTACTTCTGCTCATCTACATTTTTCTGTAGAGGTTTTGGGGGCTGTTTAGCAGGTTCAGTATAAGATATCATAGTTTCTGTTTTCTAAATAATGGTAACGGCGTCTTTCCAAAAAAAAAAAAAACATCAAAGAGGCTGCTAGCAGATGCTGTACAAGAAAATTTGCTTCACTGAAATTTCAGTTTTCATGTTGAAGACATCAAAGGCAAAACAAATCAGACAGACACATCTGTTCAAAACAGAACTTCAGGTTGTGAGTTGAGATAATCTTTGGCTTGACAATCACAGCATTACAAAGGTGCGAACAAGCACTGACTCATTTTGGAACTTAGATAACTTGCCTCCCATATAAACATGATTACCAAAATTACAACCTCTCCTGCACCTTGCACTGGCCTATAGGGCTAGGCTTTAAAATCAGCAGTAAGTTAGTTTGATAAACACAGTGGCCTGGGGGCTATGTAACTGCATTTTCCTTTCATTTATATAGCTAGTGCATATAAATGAAAATAAGGAGGTGATTATTAGAAGGAAAGCCAGGACAGCCCCAGGCAACGATCAGCAGGGGACCATGTGGGCTATCTGTGAGGCATGATAACGGCAAGAGGTGTCTTTTACAGACAAATAATTTTCATTTGCTGTCAGTTGCAAGAAAACGTGTCTGAAACATGTATCAAGCTGTTTTAAAAAAAAATAAAAAAATTAAAAACGGACTTTTATCAAACTCCAACAAACTCCAATTAGCAGCTTGGGGGCAACATCAAAGGAAAAATAAGGAGCAGTACGATATAAAGATAAAAGTGTTCAGCCAACAAGAAGAAAGGAAAGCAGGGTTGCTTTAAAAAACAACAACAAGAAAAACCCAAACAAAAAACCTTTTGTGTCAGCAGGATCTAACTTTTGGAAATAGTTTTGGGACTCCACAACTGTTTCCAAACTGTCTACTTTGAACTCTGATGATCTAGTTTTAAATTCTTTTGAAGTTCCACCTGAGTTGACTAGTTAAAGGTGTGCTGGAAATTTGTACCTATAAAAGCCGCTTATTACTGTATCCTCTAACACAGTGTTTCCCAACCACTGTACCGAGGCATATAGGTGTGCCGTTGAAGATTGACTGGTTCCAGCACATTAGTACTCTAAGCAAACCGTGTGAGTGAGGGGCGGAACAATTACATTCCATTACAGGGCAGTACAACTACCTCCTCTAATTAAATGGGTTGCCAACTGCCAATAAAACAGGAGAAGACGAAGAATAAATTACATAATAGTCATTCTGCGAGTAAGACAACGCAGTGCGTAACAGCAATAGATGAATATTTGAAAAGAAAAATGAGTCAATCTGACCTGGGTCCTGGAGAAAATTCCGACCCAGATGAAGACCCTAGCATGAGTAGTGGTCAGAAAAAAGCGAAAAAGGTGCCCCGGGGAAAAAATTTTAAATATACTTTTTGTGACATTTTTGTTTGGTGGTGTGCCGTGTGATTTTTCTAATGTGAAATATGTGCTGTGGCTCCAAAAGTTTGGGAAACACTGTTAACAAATGGATAATGCAAGTCATGCAGCTTGCGTTTGCAGAGATTCTTGTTAAGTGGCACACTGGACATGTACCGCTCACCTTTTTCTCTGTATAGATTCGTGTTTTTGTTGTTGTTGTTTGTTTTGTCTTTGGTATATCCTCCTCAGAATTGTTGTCTGAAGGCCCTGAAAGATGCCCAACGGATTTATTTTTTCAAGTGGAGAAAATATGACAATGCCATATTGGTCGACTTGATTGATCTATATTATTATTGTTTATTTATTTTATTTTAGGTTATTACAAATTGGACAGACAATTAAACAGAAAGGGAGAAAGAGAAAGAAAGAAAGGGAGAAAGAAAGGGAGAAAGAAAAACAGAGGGGAATGGGGGACAGTAAGAGAAAATCCATTGGATCACCTGTTAACCCTTTAAGACCTACCATAGAACCAAGTCCGCCAGACCTTACTTTATATTTTTACATGCTGTAGTGCCATTTTTGGGAGCATTTCAAGTCACTATACATCAATACAACTGTTATAGCCCATATTTTAATAATATCTATGCATTAAGTCCATAGTAACTACATTAATTGCAAAAAAGTGCATTAAACTACAAAAAAATTTAAAATCGTTTTTGGTTTTTTTGCATATATTTCTACTTGGAGAAATTTAAGAGGTTTATCCCTCAAAACTTTAAATACAAAAAAGTTGCAAACAATAGTTTACAAAAACAGGACATTTATTTTGAGTGTCTTCATAGTTTTATTTTTGAGATACACCAATTTTTATGTACTGCAGGAAAAACGATAAACAATCCTATGATGCAAATTTGCAAAGAAAACAGCATGTGCATCAAAATAAACTATTTCCAGCAGTGCAATTCGAGTTCTAAGCATCCCAGAAACTATTCAAAAAAGCATAAAGTAAAACATGACTTATAAAAACACCAGTACAGGCATTTAAGGCCTACAAGTAAAACACTACATTTTCCGTGAAAATGACGTCACTTCCGGTTTCGGGCTGGAAATGGCGCACATGCTATCGTTAGCCTGATGTCTGTGGGAAGTTTTACGAACAGCTAATCGGATTGGCAAAGCGTGTTTCTGGAATATTATGTTTTTGTTCCTGCAAGCGCTTTTTATGCAATTTTTGGAAAGCTATATGTCGAAGGAAACCGTGAACTAGGACAAGCTGATGACAGAAGATGTAAGTACAACTCCTCCGGTTTCATATGCAAAAAAAAAATATTGCGCTAACTTACGCGGTTCCGGTGTTCCAGATCAACTGGCGTTTAGATCAACTGGCGTTGGTCGAACAGATGTGTGGCAGTCTTGCGTTTCAGGAGCTGCTACCGACAAAACAGCAAACAAAACGCCAAATGTGTCATCTGTGACACTTGTGAGGTTATCTCAAACACACTCCGTCAGTCTTGATGCCGTTGAACAACAAAATGTTTAAAAATGACGCGAGTTTACCTGGTGATATCCTCATGCGCGACGCGATCGCGAAAACAGCACACAATTAATACCACGCCGGTGTTGTTCACAGGACAGGAAGAGTAAACGATCGGGAGACTCTTGTTGTCGTTATCGTCCCCCTCGCACGTTTTATTTCTCCGGTTTCAGCGTTTTTGCTTCACAACTAAAGCGTGCAGTTTACTTTGTGTGCACTAACATGGACTCGAGTCAACCAGCGCCACCTCTGGCCAAGTGCCACAGCCTACAGCTAGATCAACTTGTGACACACATCTGCACCACGTTTGAATTCGTTTCGTGCACAACACATTTGTACCTTTCAATTGTGTCTGTTTGTGCGTCATGCAAATAAACCTTTGAAAAGAATGAAATGATATCATGTATTTATTGTGGCCTACATTTGTACAAAATTCCAAATTATAAACACAAAGTCATAGAAATCACCACTCCAATTGGTCATCATGATTTTAATATTCTCTTTTTCCATAACAATGAAATACGCCTTGGACAAATATGACACATCAATAGTTCAATGGTGCTATCACATCACATCCTGTTAGCATCTTCTGCCTGTGTCTTTTCTCTGGAAATGAATATTTCCAGCCAATATAGGCAATCCATCAACATGGCTGGAGAGTTGGTAGTTATATACAGTCTGTATAAGTGTGGTTAATCTAATAAACATTTGTAAGGAGATGGCAGTTACTGTGAATTTACAGCAGGTGATTAGTAATAAACAGTCAGACAATATGACAATCTCATTCAATCTTGCAGACTGAATGCACCTTCTGCGGAAAGTGGTACCACACAGTGTGTGTGGACTTCCCCTGTGCAGAAGGCGACTACAAATGTTGTGGGTGCTAAATAAACAGAAAAAATTGATCCCTGTTGTCTTTGCTTACTGATTGTTTTTAGTGTTGACAATCCACATTGCTGGGATTGCATCTTTCAACATGTTTGTGGGTAGATTTGGATGTACCAGGGGTAAGTGCAGCCACTCAGCCTCTACTCAATGTGATCATAGCAGCAGGTGCAGATGTGTCACAAGTTAATCTAGTAGTAGGCTCTGGCACTTGGCCACAGGTGGCAGCAGTGGACTGACCTCCATTGGAGACTGCTCCAGCTGCTATGACATAGCAGCTATGTGATAGTGGATCTGATACAAATTGGAGATCATATGCACGTTTTGGAAATTAACCCTTGTATTATGTTGAAAAACAAAAAATGACATTGATTTTGTTGTGGGTCATTTTGACCCATACTGTGTAAATCCACTCAGAATTGTCAAGAAACTGCAATGTGACAATAGCAACTTTATTTTCCATTAGTTAAACATGTAGAACACAGACATACAACAGTTAGACTTTCCATAACTATTTTAGGAACAATTTGGTAAAGGTTCTTCGCGTTCTCAGTTTTTCAATGTTCAACATTTTCAATTTTGTCCACATGATGAACAGAATGTAACTGTGTGCTTTCTGCAGATGTACTTCTTGCATTTCTCACAAAAGGAGCTTGTTTTAAAACAGGAATCTTCCTAACTTATATTTAAAACTAAAGATTTCTACGTCTCCTCCAGACTCAAAAGCAGATGACAAACCAATTGACACACCTGAGTCACTAACTTTCTTCAATCCACTCACTCTCACTGGCTCTGTTTATTACTAATCACTGTGTAACTGCTGTAAATTCACAGTAACTGCCATCTCCTTACAAATGTTTATTAGATTAACCACACTTATACAGACTGTATATAACTACCAACTCTCCAGCCATGTTGATGGATTGCCTATATTGGCTGGAAATATTCATTTCCAGAGAAAAGACACAGGCAGAAGATGCTTACAGGATGTGATGTGATAGCACCATTGAACTATTGATGTGTCATATTTGTCCAAGGCGTATTTCATTGTTATGGAAAAAGAGAATATTAAAATCATGATGACCAATTGGAGTGGTGATTCAAACGTAGTGCAGATGTGTGTCACAAGTTGATCTGGCTGTAGGCTGTGGCACTTGGCCAGAGGTGGCGCTGGTTGACTCGAGTCCATGTTAGTGCACACAAAGTAAACTGCACGCTTTAGTTGTGAAGCAAAAACGCTGAAACCGGAGAAATAAAACGTGCGAGGGGGACGATAACGACGACAAGAGTCTCCCGATCGTTTACTCTTCCTGTCCTGTGAACAACACCGGCGTGGTATTAATTGTGTGCTGTTTTCGCGATCGCGTCGCGCATGAGGATATCACCAGGTAAACTCGCGTCATTTTTAAACATTTTGTTGTTCAACGGCATCAAGACTGACGGAGTGTGTTTGAGATAACCTCACAAGTGTCACAGATGACACATTTGGCGTTTTGTTTGCTGTTTTGTCGGTAGCAGCTCCTGAAACGCAAGACTGCCACACATCTGTTTGACCAACGCGAGTTGATTTAAATGCCAGTTGATCTGGAACACCGGTTCTAGGGGGATTTAAAAATAGTTACGCAAAACAGAGCGTTCCCGCTCCGACCGGCTTTAAAGGGTTAAAAGAGGAAAAAAGAAAACAAACAACAAGAGAACAACACAAGACAGAGATCAAAGCAACAACCTAGATATGTGCAAGTAACAGTAAATACCAAATACGGAATGTTATTGAACAGCACGCAAGACCGACAGCACACGATATGCTTTAAGGTAGCAGCCAAAGAAGATATAGTTTGTGTCTGTGAACACCTGTGTAAACACCTGTGTGCGTGAGCGCGCTTGAGTTCAAAAGGTTTATCCTTGTAGCGATCTGCTAGAGGGTGTGGGGAACCATAGTCATGCCCCCCAGAGTATGAAGCAGACACGGAGGAGACTCAGAGTCCGAGGTACCCCACCCCCTGGAAGGGGCCCGACGCTTGCCAGGCCCCGCCATCGCCTGGTCAGTGTGTCTTTGCTATTCCTTTGTTCTCTTGGGGAAATTTAGAAACCCTCCTACTAATGTTGAGATGCAGCATTTTACAGTAATAATGCTGTGAAAAAGGAAAAGGACAATCTATTTGGCAGCGTGCATTTTGTGTGAAAGCGACTGATACTTTCATCTGAACAGACCCAAAAGCATTCTTTTTAAATTAAACTGTGTAAAAGTGCATCACCAATCATGTATAACCTGTGTAATAACTAAATAACTGATTGATTTAGAAGCAACTGTGTTAGCATACTAACTGTGTTAGTCTTCCAGCAGAATCTGCATGTATACAGAAGTTAGTTATTGATGTAGACAGAGGAATAAACACACGTGGGATATCAGCTTTCACAGGAATATACACACCAACGTCACGTTATTAAACTCTCACGTATGTGCTGTGTTGTAAAGACCCCTTTTAGCACATCCCAGCACACCCACTCACTTCACCAGATGCACCTTGTTTAGTTCTCTCACCTTTGATTGGGTGTGATGCTTTTCCTTAATTGCACTCACCTGTCACACGTTATATAAGGACTGCATTCACTTTTGGCTCACTCTTTCTTCACTCCCACATGGGGCGGGAGTGGAGCATTGGCAGTCCAATGTGTGTCTTTCCTTATTGATTCTGAGAATAAAAGGAGAACCCTGTGAATGATTGATGACTGCTTATTCTCATTCTAATCGGATGAGCCCATGATGATGATGACTTAAACTCTGAGCCTTCCTTCCTTCAAAACACGCTGCAACATAACAAGACACGGATCTTGTGCTTTACTGAGAGGGTTTGCAGTGGGAGTTAATGCAGTCTCCGGAAAGGCTTGTCATCAGTGAGTCATCCACACTGTGGATGTGTGAGGGTGTAGTTTCGTAACGTTGGTGGGAAAAACCCACACATACACATGTCGGCCCAACATCACAAACACACAGCCTAGTCAGCAGAAAGAAAAGTATAAAGAAATAGTGTACTCTTACTGGGGCGACTCATGGAAATCTCACTTGGTGAATATTATGGTCACAGGAAGCAAGGTGATCGTAATATTCACCAAGTGAGAGGAGGTGGATCTACAACAAGTAATTAGATGTGTGTACACGTCAGTACAGATTATGGGTGCTGATGATGCTGTTCTCACTGATTGTTATCACACATGTCCATCCGAGGTCAGTATTGCAGAGGATGAGCGAGGACTGAATATTTCAACTGTCAAATGTTTATATTATCTTCTTGTGGAAAGGAGACTTTCAATCCTGGAACTTGTTGTAAAATACAACATGAACACAGCATCACAGGTAATTAATTATTAAACAAAAAATTAGAATTAGAATTTTGACTTTATGCTTTTGCAAGAAACAGAGCACCTAAATGAGGTGAACATGGAATAACTTAATAATCGATTTAGTTAATGGTGTGAAAAGCATAAAAATGTTTAAAGCAGTAATTTCACTGCCTGGTTGTTCAAGTTTTTCGCCAATTTTGAGGCTGCAGTCTGTGGAGCAGTTGAATTGTACTGCTGTAGACTATATACACTATTTAATACTGCAAGAAATAACTGGTAGCTGAGTGTATATACCTGTTACATTGGTATAAATCATGGTAGCTACATAACTGCTAACGCAATTTCTACAGCCAAACATAGAAAAGTACAACAAAATATTTATTTGCTTGCTTTTATAAAGGATTTTTAAAATATGAATCATCCATCTACTAGCACTTAAACTAAGTTAGATGTTTCCATTTATTCAAAGCTATTGCAACAGTCCTTATTTTTAGTTCTATGAACATGTGTGGACCATTCACCCTGACATTGTGCGCAGTAAGCAGATTGAGGCATTTTTGGAAAAGTGTCAGTGAGGAAATCCGATATCCGTTTCTTCCAGTCCCCCACTTCTCCCTAGAGTTTATAATGGCTGCATTGTCTGATGAAACCCTATGAAAAATCAGAGATTTATTAGAGACTTTTTCTTTTCCCGCAATTTTGTCTGAACCCATAATTTGTTCCAGACCTACAAGAAGCTTCTTCCTGGCTGACTCACTGCTGCTTGAGTGTAACGGAAACATACTAGGATATTTTTAGATTACGCTTCAGGCTTAATTTCCTAGTAGTGATGTAATACACATACAACAAACTTACAGCTGTTACACTATGGTGTTGGTATCTGTGTCTTGATTTTACAGTCAGTGTTACACAGGGTCTGAGTGAAAAAGTGTTCAGCTGCTGTGACTTGAAGGCCTACAATCCGGTCAACGTTATATGCTGCCAGTCAACCATAATAGCGACACCTGGACCAAAGGCTGAATGTTGTGGTAAAGGTGAGCAAACCTGGACAAATTAATGGAAAATGGCATGTTACAACCCGACTTCCAAAATTTAAACTAACAAAATGTACCATTTTATGACAAACATTAGATCATTTTGCATTAGATGACTACCGTGCATCTTTAAAAAAACTTTCAACAGGAACAACAAAAAGCCTGGATAAGTAAATGAAAATAAAAGGAAACAGCTGGAGGAATATTTTAGCAATATTTTCCAGCCCGGGCCTTTCTGTGTGGAGTGTGCATGTTCTCCACGTTTCTGTGTGGGTTTTCTCCTACCCAGTGCAGTTAGTGCGGTTAAGTTGACTGGTGATTCTAAAATTTACACTGTTTGGTATGCTTATGTGACAGCTTCACCTCAGTGGTCAATAGAAGTTACTGGACACGCTATTTTTTGTTATATGTGTGAATGTGAGTGTGAATTGCTGTCTGCCTCTCTGTGTTAGCCCTGTGATAGACTGGCCACTGGAATGTGGGTTTTATTCAGTGGTTGAGAAGGCAGTAGAAGCAGTCGACAGTCAAAATCTCACAGCCATCACTGAGATGAGTAACTTTTGTGAAGTTATGGAATAAGAAAGTTTTATAAAAAATTTAATTATTTAGATTTCTCCAATTAGTTGCTGTTTGCCTTGATAACAGCTTACTGAGTTTGTCAGTGTAAAGAATCTCTATGGTCTTTTCCACGGTGGCCAGTAGCCACCACCAGTCTGTGGTGACTACCAGTGTGACACAGAGACTCGGTGCTGCTGTTCAAATGAGGACAACATTCTGGAGATACAACCAAAGGATTCATCCTGCTGTGTCAAGTACTTTAGTACATCTGCAGGTCAGCTCAGGACTTAACTGCATGTATTATTTTGTGGGACAGATCTCATGAAAATCATCGCAGTTTGTGTCACACTTTACATATCAGTCTTGAGGCAGCTTGTAAGTAATCCAGTTGATTGACTTGAAAGTATGCAGTGAAAGACAAATTAGTCAACCTGCCGTATTAGTGTGCATGTTTTAACTTGCAGTAGATGGATTAGTTTACAATAGGATTACACCACTCTCAAATAAAGGTTAGTTTTAGTACTCAGTGTTTAATTCTTATTTTTTGCGTAACATTCTTTTGGTGTTCTTATGTAAGCTTTATTTAATCATAAATGCTTTATGTAGTTTTACACACCAAGGTGAAATAGCACTATGAATCTCACTGTATCCTATTTAAAATGGCTAGCCCTTCATCTATTCTAGATGGAGGGCTTTTATACCAGCTACTGCGAGTGATGCCTACATCTTGACTTTGCTTCTACAGCTCAATCATGTGGAACTAATACTTTCAACAAAGAAACACATCTATGCTGTCAGTTAACTGTTATTGCCAAACCTTCACCAAAGCACAGATATTGTGAAAAGGGTAAGTAGAGCTAGTATTACATTATAAAGAGCGATAGTACTGTATGAAGAATGTGTGAAACCAGGATCCCGCTTTAAAAAGCTTAACTTTCACTTGGATATGATTAAAGTATACCATATCTGTTTTATTTTTTGTATTTGCTTCTTTTTCTCCAGGACCACATGATGAGTAAAAGAAGCTGTGTTGTGGTCCGATGAATGATAAGAAGATCCTGAAGAGGAACTCCACAGATCATGTGTGCTGTCATCATGGCCAGCAGCTAGGCTGACTGCTGCTGTTGGAAGAATGATGGTGCTGAGATACAGCTGAAGAATTCATCTTGCTGTGTAGAAGAATCAGCTGTACTTGAAGGTCAGAAGTGGCCAAATCCAGTTTCATACACATCTTAGAAATTTATTTAAAAGTAAACTCTGGGTATACACTGCTTTGAATGAGAAGCCACCATTAATAAAAGAATGACTGCTGTGGCACCGGGCATCACCGGCCCCACTCCTGCTAAACAGGTGACAATAGATTTAAAAGCGACAGGACTTAGTACTGTTGAATCTTTGATTTGATTTATTTTTTGCTTTGTTTTACTTGCATCAATTTGAAAGAGTCCATGTAAACGCAAAACATTATTTTATTTTACATGCTGGAATATGCAGAAAATAGGTTTAAATGTTAAACAATTTCTTCAAGTCAAAGACAGTTGCATATAAATTAATTTTTGCTTAATGCAATGTGCATAAAATTAAAAGATTGAAACTAATAAAACAAATTTTAAAGGAGACTTTCCATTTGATTCAATTTTATATGATGGATTATGCATAAAAATAGAATTTGGCTGAAAGGTCTATTGCTTTACTACGTATTCGGGTTGTGTATCATGTTTTAAAAATGTAACTAAGTAACTAATTACTTTTGACAATAAGCAATCAGTAAAGTAACAGGATTACTTTTTTGGAGAAGTAATCAGTAATTAGTAACTAATTACTTTTTTCAATTAACTTGACCAACACTGCTGCACAGAGTGTGAAAATCTTCTGTTGAAAAGAACATGACACCAAAAATGAAACAGTAGGAAGAGGTTTTATTGCTGCTTGTGCTGTGTGACTCATTTTGGCTGTAAGTTCCAAGTTAACGAATTTAACTAACTAATTTATTAAGCATATCTGCAGGCTTTTATCGAATAATATAACAAAAATGGAGAACTGTCTCATTCATTTAGCATGACTGAACTTTCAAATGTATTTATTACAAAACCTGCAAAGCATTAGCCAGTGCACTGGTCTCAATGACACAATTTTGTTGAATTCCTTCAGAGTGGGAAAACAATTCTTATCAGTAAATTGCAAAGGATGGGAAAATATGCAGGCTCTCACTGGTCGATATCACACAGGATATGGTGTTTTGGCAAAGGAATTTTTGCAGCTTCACCCTAGCTGATGTGGGTGAGTCATGTTTTCTAGACATAATTCATCCTCATATGTTTAAACTAATAAATGTCTTGTTGTAACTCCTCTTTCTGCTCTCCCAACCCTCACACCTCTACTTATAGGTCAAAGCAAGTCAAAACCCATAGTGCATAACCCACATACATATGTGTGCTGTGATGGATGTCTAAGTGGAAACCTTTGATCAATCAAGTAATGTACTCAGTACTTTCTTTGTTTGTTTTTCCAGGCATGACAATCCAAGGGAGGAAGAGGATATAAGAGGAACAGAGACACCGGAGGGCCGTGCAGGCAGGAATAGGAAAGGAATCCGTGGGAGAGAACAACCGTTCCGCTTTTCCCTGGCTGCTCCACCACCGGCTGCTCTTCATCTCCACACGTCCTGGCTCCTGGCGTCCTGGTTGTTCTCTCCCACGGATTCCTTTCCTATTCCTGCCTGTACGGCCCTCCGGTGTCTCCGTTCCTCCCCTTAAGGCCTTCTCCAAAGGCCTTAAGGGGGATATCGTCTTCTTCCCTTGGCGAAAGTACTTTCACCGCGGCTCCTGCATGTGGATAACTCCGACCATCCTCTTACCAAAGACCTTTTATCCTGCCTTGATAGCTTTAATTTTAAACAACACATAAACTTCCCTACTCACACCAAGGGCCATACTTGGACCTAGTCTGCTGCTCCAGAGTTAATCTTTCAAACTGCACAGCCGACGAGCTACCAACCTCTGATCATCTGCTTCTCTCCTTTAATGTCCTAATGACTTCCTCCATAATCAAGAACCCCCGCACCATGTCTTTCAGGAATATCAAGAGAATAAATCTTGATACCCTTTCTTCTGCTCTTTCTAGTTGTCTATCTCTCAACAACCTGTCTACTCTAGATGATCTGGTCTCTTATTATAATCATAGCCTCAGTAGTATTTTGAACTCTCTCGCTCCACTAAATACTAGACCTGTATCCTTTTCTCACTCAGCACCTTGGTACACACCTGAACTCCGACTTTGGAAAGCTAAAGGCCGACGACTTGAGCGTCTCCATAAGAAAACCGGCCTTACTATTCATAAGAAAATGTTTAACAATCATGTTCTGTTTTATAAAGATTGTATTAACCAAACTAAATCTGCCTATTACTCTACCATTGTTTGTTCAAGCGAGGATTCTACTAAGACACTGTTTTCACTATTCAACTATTTTCTCAGGCCGTCTGACTTTCTACCTGCACATCTCTACTCGTCTAACTTCTGTGACTCTCTAATGCTATTCTTCACTGAAAAAATTCATAAAATACACCAAGACCTGGCTCCTGTGTTCCATGTAGCTCCTCCTTCTCAACCCCACCCCCATTACATTGCCTTTCTGCCTTCCAACTTCCCTCTGTCACTGATATCTCTCATCTCATCCACAAATCAAAGCCTTCTACCTGTCACCTTGACCCCCTTCCTACAGTCTTAGTCAAGGCCTGTCTATCCTCTCTTCTTCCCCTCATATCTGCCATTATCCATTCTTCACTCACCTCTGGAACTGTTCCTGCCTCTTTCAACGTTGCCGCTCACCCCAATTCTGAATAAAACAAACAAACATACAGGTCTACAGCCCAACAACCTTAATAATGTTTGTCCCATCTCCAATCTACCATTTCTCTCAAAAATTCTTGAAAAAATAGTTGCTTCACAAGTTTATCTACGCCTTACCAATAATAACCTTTACGAACAGTTCCAGTCTGGTTTCCATCTTTCTCATAGCACCAAAACTGCTCTTATAAAAATAACGAATGACCTTCTTATGGCAGCTAGTCTCCTCTCCATCCTTATTATCCTCGATCTGAGTGCACCATTTGACACCATCTCTCACACCATCCTTCTCAGCAGATTAGCTTCTATCGGCCTTTCTCATACCCCACTAGCCTGGTTCAAATCATACCTGTCTGACCGCACTCAGTTCATTCGATTACAATCCTTCACCTCTCAGCCTTTTCCTCTGTCTACTGGGGTGCCCCAGGGATCTGTCCTTGGGCCTTCCTTTTCATTATTTACCTCCTTCCACTTGGACACATTTTCCGTAAATATAATATTCAGTTTCACTGTTATGCCGACAACACCCAGCTTTACCTGTCCACCAAACCCGACTCTACTCTTCCTCCACCCTCCCTCACCCTCTGCTTAGCCGAACTTAATTCATGGTTTTCCTCCAACTGTCTTAAACCCAACAGCAACAAATCAGAACATCTCCTGGTTGGCTCCAAATCATCGCTATCCAGGAATAACACTTTTGCTGTTACTATCAATAACTTGTCAGTTACTACCAGAGGTGTGGACTCGAGTCACATGACCTGGACTCGAGTCAGACTCGAGTCATTAATTTTATGACTTTAGACTTGACTTGAAAAAAGGTTGTAAGACTTGTGACTTGACTTGGACTTTTACACCAGTGACTTGGGACTTGAATTGGACTTGAACCTGTTTACTTGAAAAGTGATAGAATACCTTGTGTGTGTGTGTGTGTGTGTGTGTGTGTGTGTGGGTCAAACTGTGACCCCAGGAAGACTCCCCAGAGCCGTCCATCTAAACAAAAGGCTCTTAGACTCAAACAGATATACGTGTGTTTGCTATACCATATATCAGCAAGAGAAGATACGACCTCTCCTAGGAGGTGTGTGATCTATGCCAGAACACTCTGAAGAGGAGTGAACGCACTCCCCTCTTCATGCTACACAGAGTTGTTACAGACCTCCTAGGATGAGACATTCTTTCAATCTACAAATGATTATATACTTCTAAGCATATATGAGTAAATATTTCTAAGCATAAATGACAATCAACAATACAAATCTAACATTTCCCCCCTTTTGACAATTATGCTAGAAAAGTACCCAGTTATGATCACGTCATGTCTGACAGTGTCAATGCAAACATTTTTATACTCAGCATATGTAAACGTATACAGTCTGACAAATATATTAGCAGTTATCCAAGTTCTCATTGATCTCATTCAATGGTAAACTGCATCCTACAAGCAAACAGATGAATCGTCAACAGTCAAAAGAGAAATTAACATTTTCAAAAACACTCCAGCTTGGTTGTGCTCCTCTGCAAGACATGTAAATCGCACGTCTCTCTGCAGAGTGGTTTAAGTTCTGCAGGGCGTCATAAATGTCTCTTCCAGTTGTTTCCATCACTGTTCATAGGACCAGAGTCCAAATGTATGTAGAATAGACATTCAGACATACCAGTTGAGTTTGTTGTTTGTCAACATGGGTCTCAGCTATCGTGAAAGCTGCAGACCTCTTCAGCACTCTAGTTTTATGGCCTCTGCCAACCCCCATCACCTCACTTCAGGCCTCTGTCCTGTGGGGGATATTTATGACTCCTCCTTTTTCCATCCTCTGCAGGAAAAACCCTCTGTGGAAAGGGTGCTGGATCCAGTTATCTTACTGCTGTTATGATCCCAGCAGTCGTCAGTGTGCCATCGTGTGCATAGTACAGTGACACAGCATTAGATGATGTTCATAGGAAACTGCTGTCATCACCACCATAGCTTCTAGTTCCTGTGCTTTTCACAGAATCATGATGTCATCCTTGGACTCCCCCTGCGTTGTCAATTGAGCTTGGCACGCTCCCCTCATCCTTCAGGTGCCCGTCTGTTGTCCACAGTCTCCTCTGTTGGCCTCTGGAAAGCCCCCTTGGCACAGCTCTCATTCCAACGCAGCTTCGTGGTGGTCCTTGCTGTGGCTCCAAAGTCTGATCTCATGATGGGCCCCAAACAGCTCGACCTTTGACCTCAACCACTGCCTGGACTGTCAGCTATGCCTGGAATGGGTTGCTTCTCACTGGGCCTCAGAAGATTTCTCAGGAGATCCCTTTCAGCAATACTTTAACTGCTGCACCTATATTTCCTTGCTAGGAGGAAAATCTTCTATTTGGAGAGCATGTAAAGCATCATCAAACCACATTCTTTAGTTCAGCGAGCTTCATTTATGGACCATCAAAGCCTCATCTGAACACGGATGCACCACTTTGCATAGGTTTACCCGTAAATGAACTGTTAATCACACAAATCACCGCAACAAACATAAAAACATAGTTTAGAAAACATAGAAAAGATAATTTCATGTAATTCATGTAATTCTGGACCCCTCCTCTTGACGCATGGACACTCCCATGAGTCAACTCATCAAAACCAGATTCCTGTCTAAAAGAAAAAGGTTAGCTAGATCATGTCCCAGGCAACATCAAGGCATCTCCCCCTCTGGAGCAGCACCACCCCGGACCTATAACCCTGCAATAAAAGATGTTAGTGTGTTTTGCACATTAAGTGTGCTCAACATCTGGCTCCGCCTGGAGCCATCATACACACCATCATGGCCTGGAAAACAAGATCTGGAAGTGAAATCAACCTCCACACTTATAAACAATTGTATCATTAGAGTAATAAAGCATCAACAGGACAAGTATCATGTGCAGGTTTTCTCAAATCAGTAACCTACAATTATTGGCATAATTCGCCCCAAACATGGATCATCCCATGTACTCAGTTAACAGTAATGTAATCGGTGACTTCCCTTAAGCAAAGTCACTCCATGTATTTAACACTAGGAGCTCAACAGTGGCCAGCTAATGAGCCCCATATCAAACTATTCCATAAACACTGCATCTCTTAGTTGCTTTCTCACGTTACTTGTCCGTCTCTGCTGAATCCTCTACATGCACTCTTAGAAAAACAAACATTAGCAACACACATGGATAATCCTGGTGGTCAGGCACAAATTGACAGGTTCCAGAGGTGCTATAAAAAACCATAAAGTTAGCCATCCATAGCTGTGGAAAGAAGTGACACTAGTTTCAACACAGGGAATGTCTCACATGTTATTCACATCGTCAAAGTAACCTTCACATTTCCCCAACAACACAGTGTAACAGCATCACCAACTCATAACCTGTAAACACAGTTTTCTTCACACATAAACCCAGAAATCCTGTAGTAAAAAACATCAACCAGCCATCCTGGTATAAATCACATGATCAAATCACATGAAAACTGTAATGCTGTAGAAAAGTTAGCGCTGCGCAGGTGTATACACACTTTCTCACAGTCACCTCTGTGAGCAACACAAGGTAGTGAGTAACACCCCTGATAGATTCACAGACACAGAAAGTGGCATTTAAAAGGCTAAATCACACAACCTCGGATGTTGTTATCATCTTCCTGCTCCTTGTAAAAAGAAACACACATAGATTCATCTGCACCTTTGTCAGGTGGGGGTTAACTTCGCACAGTGATGTCAGTCAGTCTGTCAGTTTCTGTCCGCTTTTACCAGTCAGTCAGTTTTATTTTCTCTCACTCATTCATTCATGCATTCATTCATTCTTTCTTTGCTGACAGTGGAAATTATTGTCGCACTTTCATTTCCACTTCTCAGCAAAATGACGTCATTTCAAAAAGAAAAGAAGAACTTTATATGGGATTATCTCGCTTAATCCTTTTTTGGGTAGGGACCTATTTTCTAATTGTCCCAGATAAGTGGCTTTCTCCAGAGCCCATTGCAATCTTTTGGAGAAACTCACTTGCAACAATTTTCTCGACGACGTGTCGTATAGCGCTTCTGTTCTAATCGTGCAGATCTGCTCAAACAGAGATCATCAAACAAACTTTCAGTGTACTGTGAAAGTATCAAAATAAAAAGGCCTCGTTAAGTCATGACACATGCTCCTCATCTCAGGAGGGTAAATCATACATTAGCATGATTTATCATACCATCATACTAATTGGCAGGCTCAACTTCACAACAAAAGAAAAATCATCAGCTAGATTAATTCAAACCAACCCAACCATCAGCCGCACAACACACAACATAAGCCTCATGTCTCATTAGCTATGAATTTTAATCCCCAGGACTGTACTTTTTACTCATTTAGGCCACAGATTTTATTTAGTTTTCCTTTTTCCCGTCATCATAAAACATGTGACATGTTGTCATGCATTTCACAAAAGAAGTTTGTTATGTATTCAGAGTTTGGTATCTGGGTGCAGGATTCACTCGCACATCACAACAGGAAACTCAGTGTTTTAGAGTGTCCACTCTAACACACTCCAACACATCCCATTCACTCGTACTAGAATTCAGTCACCTTTCATTAATCTAAGAACCATCAACTAATTTGCATATCAGCTATTAACCCACTAAGTTGACAGGACAACAGAAATGCATGTTCAAAATATTATCACAAAAATGGAATTTCCCTCATACAGTAAATTACTTGTGCTGCATCAATCAGGCAGAAAGCATGTCCCAATTTACTATATTAACAACTAAATTTATTGTCTGATCACTGGTTGGTCAAACCAGAATCTTTTTTTCCCACAAAAGTTAAACTGTTGTCCTGCAACCTAGAGAGTTAACTGTCAGCATTGGATAAATTCAGCATTTGATAACAAGTGTCTGCTAAATTGACACTATTTTAGCACTGATGAGAGATAACAAGCTGATCTTCATTGCATGTATGTTTGTGTTATTAGGCAGGTTTAATCAATGTGTCTGGAGCTGCATCTCCAGCAGGGCATGTTCTTAAAGCTGCCTTTCCTACACACTTCTCTGCTATTATTTGATCATTTTTAACTAATGTGCTATGAGTCCACCGGTGTTTGCATCACTTCTCATCACACGAAGTGACTTGGACAAGATGATAAACAGACTCACATGCTTAAGATGTTGTCTAATCTTCATGGGCTCTCTTGTGTTTGTGTTAGTAGGGTTAATGCATGTTCTGCTTGTGTGTGTGATTTTGTATATGTTTCTTTTTGCAGTGGTTCAGATTCCTTCACAATTTTCCACTTAAGCAGTCAGTTTTCTTTTCCCCAGGTTTGCTAACCCAAATTTTGATTTCCCACATTAAACAACAGCTTTCCTCTGTGTCCTTACTTACTCTCACGCTGTTGTCCTCTCCCACTTCAACAGTCCAATAGTCGGCAGTTCTTCTTCAGCTTTGTCCTGTGTTCCACTGTCTCATCTTGCCATTTTCTCCAAAGGCGGCAAATGTCAAACTCCAACAGTCTCCTTAGTTCTCCTCAAAAGTCCTTTTCACAAGCACAGTGACTTTGCAGCTTGTTGGAAACACAGTGTCATTCATCCAATCAGTCAGGATGATGGTTTGCTCTTCTTCTTTGATACTGTTTGTCCACACTGCTGCTGCTTGCTGGGACTCTTTGCCCAGGACTTTGCTGCTGTCTCTTTATCTGCCATGTTATTGCTCTTTGGAACTGCATTCCTTGTCTTCAGGGAGGAGTGAGAGCTCGCTTGTGAGGATGAGGGACACATGGAGCTGTAAATAAGTTAGCCAGAAATTGGCCTGAATGTTTCCAATAGTGTTAAACTATAACTTTTGTCCGACCGCTGCATATGGGAAATTGATCCGGGTCTGCTCCTCACCTGCAAGTGACACACTGAGACATTTTGATCATTATTCTCACTGCTTAACCAACACACAGAACTCTCCTTTCTTAAAAGCAGAAAATAAGATTGTAGTTGTTCTTGGCTAATAAACACAAAACCTGTTTCCTATTATTTTCCATCTACAATGTAGATTTTGTCTCTGTTTTACTCGTTTTTTACTCTACACTTTTTTTCCTTTACACTAGCTGGTGACCTGCAGAATCACCGCTCTCACAATTTGTGACAATTACATTTACACAGCGCACACACACACTGTGACATCAGGCACATTCACACTCACTTTTTTCATCTGCATAAATAAAACATATGGCTGATGATATGTGCCATGGTGATCCATAAGTATGATCACAAGTTTATTTAGTTAGTTTTCAACCCAACAAAGCAAATAAACAAAAACATGATGCTGATGCTATGAACACTCTACACACATGAATCAAGATCCAGGAGAACTGCTGCGCATCTGAAAGAAGAAGCTGAACTCACGGATACGCTACATACTCGAGTTATCATAGTTCTCTTCCCCTTTCTTTGATGAGTTCTCAGCCAGCTCCCGATCTGATAATGTGTAGCTTGCTCATCAGCCCAGAAGAGACCGCAACACAACCTCACACAGTGGTTGCGTGCTTTGCCCACAGTGGCAAAGACTTACATTTTCATATTCAACTCAGCTTCTCCATCATGTAGTTTTCAGCTGTTTCGCACAGGGTTCAGCATAATAGTTGTTTTCACAGGTGTGCTCTATATCTCGACAATGGCTCATATTAGGACGACAGTCTTTCAAACAGGTCAAGTGCCTCTATGCATGTAATTAGGTAAAATATTTACCTATTTTACTTCATCTCATATGTCATTGTACTGAATTTGAGCAACCTTAAGCTTAATGCAGATTACTGTTAACAACTGGTTAAAGTAATGGTCTGGAGCACAGGCTGTTGTTGATCAGGGAAATCATCTAAACATTTTGTGTCAGCACGGGGTGGGGGAAAGCCATTCACCAGAGCATATCTTAACTGCTGCTGATGTGGGCTGGCCTTCTCCACACGCTCTTCAAGGCTGCTGTTTTCCTGAAAACTTCTAACATTTGAGATTCTCCCGTGACTAGTTTACGCTCATGACAATTATGAGAATATAAATACCTCGCACTGTTGGGAGTAAATTCTTGCAAAAATGTGTTGTCTCCCTGTGAGGCAGTCTTACTTGCTCGGGAACCCATGATAACAACAACCGTGTCACAGACCATGCCTGCTCCGCAGCATTCACACAAACACAACAAATATCCTCGCTCACAAACAACAAAAATTAGGCCTATTTTCTCAACGCAGTCTCACGCAGTGGCTGCGCGCTTTGCCGCACTCAGTGGCAAAGACTTACATAACAGTGATCACGCGCTTTAACGCACACAGTGATGAAGACTTTCAACTCAGTCTCACATAGTGAATGCGTGCTTCGCCGCACACAGTGGCAAAGACTTTCAACGCAACCTCACACAGAGGATGCGTGCTTTGCCGCACACAGTGGCAAAGACTTTCAACGCAACCGCACACAGTGGATGCGTGCTTTGCCGCACACAGTGGCAAAGACTTGAAACTTACTCGGTGTTGCTTAGCGTGTAATATCAGCCTCGGATCCCGCCGATCGTCATTCATCGAAGAGAGAAAACAGACAGCTAATCCACCGGCCCGATGACAAATTCTCACGTCTCGCTGACGTCAGGGTTCTCTCCTCGGTGAATGCCGACTCCAGGGATCCGGCGTCAAAGGACCAATTAATGATAGGTTTGTAGCTTGAACCTATTCGCTGGAACGTTGAAGGCAATGTGATTACACAGCAAGCAAGACACGAGTAGGCAACATTCTTTATGTTTCACGTGCACGGGAGAGAACTGGACAGGCGCCGTTCCTTCGCTTGACCCCAGTTGCTCTGGTCCGTTCTCCCGTAATACTGCTCTTTTATTGAGGTTACATGAATATGCATAGGTTCATTAACATATGACATCTTATAGGTATACATGTGAACAAAGAATACCTTGTGTGTGTGTGTGTGTGTGTGTGGGTCAAACTGTGACCCCAGGAAGACTCCCCAGAGCCGTCCATCTAAACCAGGCATGTCCAAAGTCCGGCCCGCGGAGATTTCAAGTGGCCCGCAGCTTCAGTCCAATTATGTATAATTTATGGCTCTCTTTCTAAGTCCGAATAAATAAATCATGACTTTAAAGGTGTAATTCCTTTTTTCACCACATGGTGACAGCACATCTTTTTCCTGCTACTTGCACCTGTGCTGCGAGCCCGCCCTTGTCTGGTCATTTCTGCCATGGCGACTGTACAAAAAAAGAGAAAGGTTGATGGTGAGGGCCGCCGCTTTCAGGAGCGGTGGGAATTGCAGTATTTTTTTACTGAAAATCGAGGCAATTGTGTTTGCCTGATTTGTAAAGAGACTGTTGCCTTGTTTAAGGATTTTAACATTAGGAGACGCTACGAGACTAAACATGCTGCAACATATAACAAGCTAACAGGGAGTGAGCGCGCTGAAAAAGTGAAGCAACTCCAAGCTGCTCTGGCTTCGCAACAGCGATTTTTCATGCGGGCCTGTGAGACACACGAAAATATCACGAAAGCCAGCTACGAAGTGGCTATGTTAATAGCTAAACATGGTAAACCTTTCACTGAAGGTACGTTTGTCAAAGACTGTGTCATGAAAATGGTGGAGAACATTTGCCCCGAGAAGAAGCAAGAATTTCTGAATGCTTGCTTGGCACGCAACACTGTGGCACGAAGAGTTGAGGATATATCGTCAGACATTCACAGACAGCTGCGGGACAGAGGAGTGGATTTTGATTATTTCTCATTAGCCTGTGATGAAAGCACCGATGCATCTGACACCGCGCAACTGCTGATTTTTTTACGAGGAGTCGACGACAAGATGAATGTGACAGAGGAGCTGCTGGATCTCAAAAGCCTTAAGGGTCAAACCAGAGGAATGGATTTATTCATTTCTGTTTGTGAAGCTGTTGATGATATGAAGCTACCATGGAGTAAAGTTTCTGGGATCATTACTGATGGTGCACCTGCCATGGCTGGTGAGCGAAGCGGATTGTCCACACTGATCTGCAATAAAGTCAGCGAAGAAGCAGGTAACGCTGTTAAACTTCACTGTATCATTCATCAGCAGGCTCTCTGTGCTAAACATCTCAAATTTGATGATGTTATGAAACCAGTAGCAAAGACGATCAACAGTATTCGCTCTAAAGCTCTGTACCACCGACAGTTTCAGCAGTTTCTGCATGACATCCAGGCTGAATATGGTGACGTAATTTATTACAATGATGTGAGGTGGCTAAGTCGGGGGTCTGCACTACAGCGATTTTTCTCTCTCAGAGAGGAAATCAGACAGTTTTTAGATGAGAAGGGACAACCAATGGAAAAACTGTCTGATCCTGTATGGCTGGCAAATCTGGCTTTTTTGGTTGACATTACAAAGCATCTGAATGCGCTGAATGTTAATCTTCAAGGAAAAGATGCAGTGGTGAGCCAACTATACGCTCACATCAAGGCCTTTGGAACCAAACTGCAACTTTTCCAAAGACACTTGTCCCTAACAGAGCCCTGTACCGCACACTTCCCAGCTTTGAAAGAGGTTATTGACAGTTTCCCAGTGGACATTAATGTCCAAATGAAGAGGTACGCAACAGCTATCGCGTCTCTTTCTGGAGAATTTAACAAACGCTTTCAGGACTTTGCAGCTATTGAAAAAGACATGCTGCTTTTCTCATCTCCCTTCTCTGTGGACCCTGATGATGCTCCTCCGCAGCTTCAGCTGGAGCTCATTGAGCTGCAGTGTGACGATGAGTGCCGCGGAAAACACCGGCAGTGTTCTCTTGTTGACTTTTATCGGCAGCTAGACAAAGACAGGTTTCCTGAAGTGCGATCTCTTGCTAAGAAAATGCTGAGCTTATTTGGTTCCACATATTTGTGTGAGCAAACATTCTCTGTCATGAACTTAAACAAGAACCGATTGAGATCAAGGATGAGTGACTCCCACTTGCGTGATATTTTACGCATCTCAACCACTGCCCTCAAACCAGACCTGATTGCTTTACTAAAATCTAGGTCTCAGTATCACCCCTCTCATTAGTCCAGGGATGTCCAAATTCTGTACTGGAGAGCTGCTATGCATGTTTTAGTTCTTTCTGGTTTAGCACAGTTGAATCAAATGAAGAGCAGCCCTCCAGGAGTGACATCCCTGCATTAGTCATGTGTTCCTGAACAGTAAAAAGCATAAAGAATGCTAATGCAATCCACAAAAGGAAACGTATTTTGTTAAATTCTTAAGATTTGGTTTTAACTGTTGATGTTATGCTCTTAATTCATAGTTGGGTGTGTTGTGTACATATTGTGTAAATTTACAAATGTGTTTATTTCTTGTGCAAGTGAACTTCCAGTTGTGCAATCTTCCAGTAGATGTGAAAAACTTTGGCTTCCTGAAAGGTCTTGTAAAAGTCAAGGGCAAAATTCACTTCAAAAAAAACTTTATTGATAACAGAACACTTTTCATTATTTATAATTCCTGTTTAAATGTTCATTTGGCAAAGATATTGCAAACTCATGGAAATTTAGGGTATTCTATACAGTTTGTTTAATGTTGTCTGACTCTCCAGATATAAATGAAAGGCGGAATTGTGTCTTTAGAGTTGTAAATGCTTGCCTGAGTGTCTTTTATTTAGGTACATTTCTATTTTAAAAATAAAGGTAATTGTGACTATTAAAATTGTTATTCATTATATTTTCATGTAACTTTGTTATGGAAAAAAAGTCAAAAGGAACCATTGGCCCCCAGGCATCTTCACTTTATAAAATTTGGCCCTCTTTGCAAAAAGTTTGGACACCCCTGATCTAAACAAAAGGCTCTTAGACTCAAACAGATATACGTGTGTTTGCTATACCATATATCAGCAAGAGAAGATACGACCTCTCCTAGGAGGTGTGTGATCTATGCCCGAACACTCTGAAGAGGAGTGAACGCACTCCCCTCTTCATACTACACAGAGTTGTTACAGACCTCCTAGGATGAGACATTCTTTCAATCTACAAATGATTATATACTTCTAAGCATATATGAGTAAATATTTCTAAGCATAAATGACAATCAACAATACAAATCTAACAAAAAGACTTGATATTTTACCCAAATCTAAAATTTAACATACATATTATATAAAAAGTGCGGACCATTAATTCACTTTATTCATTCATTCATTCTTACCACACTCCGTATGTATGTGAGCGTGGGCTGTAGCACAGCCAATCAAATTAACCAGATTTGAAAAAAACAAGAACAAAAACGCTCGAGCCAAAAATGCTTCCAAGAGTAATTTCTTTCGGGTACATAATCTACGAAGTAGTCAACAAAAAACGAAATGCAATATGCAAAACATGCAAGAAGAGAATCACAGACGGAGATGGAACAACTTCCAACTTTGTCCGACATTTGAAGTTGCATAAAGAACGGTAGGTGGTGCTTTTTTTTTCTTTTTTTTTTGCTACGATGAAATAGCTGACTTAGCTAACTTCATCTTATTAGCAAATGTTCTTCGGGCTACGTTGATGATACTGTTTGGCTTTAACAGGTATGATATGTTTGTCATGCTATTTTAAATCCGGTCCTGAAGCGCATCCAAGAATAACATGCAACTTGTTAGCTCAGAATTGTCGGTGAATGGTGAGCAGGGTCCGTTTCAGAAAGTGGGTTCTGTAGCTGTACTCAGTCTCTCTCCGTCTCCTCCCCATCATTAACCCCGTAGATTTAACCCAGTTTAGACTGACAAATATTTATTTTACCATCACATCACAATTCAAAATCACTGTGTTTAATTTGCAATTAGTGTATGGTCGTGTTTAACTTTTGCATGTCTGAGCCAGGGAAAAAAATTTTTTTTGGTTAGAAAATCTGGCCCACCTTAGTGTGTAATTGAGTAGTCCTGCTATACATGGCCTTTTTCTTCTGTCATTTATGTCAATACATCAAATAAAATACTTTGATCTTATGTTATTAGCTGTTGTTTATTTGCAAAGGTTATTCTCAACAGGGATGCTAGACAAAAACGGCGTTTTCTACAGACAGCCTAGCATACGCTCTCCACTTGCGAGTGAAAAAAGAAAAAGAAAAAACACCCCTTCCCTATTGGTGTTAGAGTTTACCATGTCAGCCAATCAAAAAAATGATAAGGCAACATGTGACATTTGGTTGTTTAGGGAGAAGGGGAAGTTTTTAGGAGTGACACCCTCGACGGAAAGCGGGCGAGCGAAAGAAAGAGAGAGAGAGAGTTTTCATATGTGAGACATTAGTGACGTTTAGCGTGTTTGGAGGCTATAGTTAGTTTGTTGTGTAGTTATTGTTTTGTATTGTGTGTCGGTTAGACTGCTGAATTTCATATTTGATCTAAAAAAGCTGTCAAAGGCAGATTCCAGTGTAAACGCTGTCTCCACATAGAAAACTGGACTGTTGCACCTCCAGTTGTCAGACCTGCAGGGTTTAGGCCTGTGGTGTTCTCCTCCGTCTTATACTGAACACAAACTACATTTTTTGGACTGGCACAAATAATTTGTGTGCCTTCTTATTTGATGCAGGACACCTGATTGTTCTGTAAATAGATTTAAATGGTTATATAAAAAAAACGCCTGAGGCCTTGGCTGCATTTTTAGGTAAATAGTACCATATAACTTTGTTGTTTGCAAAACTTGTGCATAATTTTTAGAAATGTACAATTTCTATTTGCATTTCAAGTTATGAAAATGATTCGTTAAACATGTAAAAAAATATAACTTTTTTCTACTCGGATTCTGAATTTTTTGTCTGAATTTAGATCAACTGTGCTAATATAGTATACCAAAATGAAAAAAATAACTCAAATTTCAGATATTTGAGGTTGTGCTGTAAATAATGATACCAAACAAGGCAAGAAAAACATATTTTAAAAGTGAAATATAGAGCTAAAATCAAAAGTAGTCAAGAACGGCCAATTATACCCGGGACCCCAGAGGGTTAAAAAAAAGACTTGAAAGGACTTGAAATTCAAAGTTTCGGACTTGGGACTTGACTTGAAAGTTGTCTGTCTTGACTTGCGACTTGACTCTGACTTGCTTGACTTTACTTGAGACTTGACTTGTGACTTGAGGATAAAGACTTGGGACTTACTTGAGACTTGCAAAACAATGACTTGGTCCCACCTCTGGTTACTACCTCTCCATCTGTGAAAAATTTGGGCGTCATTCTTGACAGTACATTATTGTTTAACTCTCACATCAGTAATATCACTAGCTCAGCATATTTCCAACTCTGTAACATCAATCACCTCCACCCTCACTCCACATGCCACTGTTATTCTCGTCCATAGTCTCATTACCTCTCGGACTGACAACTGTAACTCACTCTTATTTGGCCTGCCACAAAAATCCATCAACAAGCTTCAACGTGTCCAGAACTCTGATGCCCGTATTATTACTAGGACTCCCTCTACTCACCACATCACCCCTATCCTGAAGCAGCGTCGCTGGCTCCCGGTTCAACTCCGCATTAATTTTAAAATAGTCCTTTACACATTTAAGACTATTCATTCTCTCTCCCCACCATATCTCTCTGAGTGTACATGGGTGTCTTGGTCTAAAGGTGTTTTACTAGACAAAACAAAAAAAAAAGTCTGGATTTGTACATTGTCCTAAGTGGAGATTCTTTTCATGGCCATTGTATGATACATTAACTGAAATTAATACAGTGCACGAGATTGTAAAATTAAAACAGTCAAAATTTTTAATTAATCTTTTAGTAAAAGGCTGTCATGAATATTACAGTACGTACTGTGCATCATGTGCAGGATGCATGCTACTGGTGACCATAAAATGTTTTTTTTTTATGTGAAATATGTGCCATGGCTCCAAAAGGTTGGGAAACACTGTATTAAGGTTTACATGGCAGGCCCAAGAATATAAAGGGGAAACAATCTACTATGCACTATAAAACACTAGTGATAATTTAATCATCCAAACCAAGCCATGTTGATAATGCATCTGTCTGTGAGTGACAGCTAAAAAGCTACTTTGAGTAAAGTTTTGTCCAATCCGTTGAAGAGTATTATTAAGTTTATTTATCCAAAACAATGATTGTATCGTCAGGACCCTTTAAATAAGGGCTGCAATGGTTGTGATGGGAGAGTTGAAGTGTATTTTAAAGGAGTGAAAGAATAGCTGTTTTGGCCCATGTAACTATCTTTAATGTCTTTTATTGTGTATGATTCACATTTGTGTTCACTTGTCTGAATATTATTTTGTTGTAATTTCTGCTTTTTTTCCTTTCAAATCCTTAACATTTAGGCATAAGCAAATGATTCACATTGTTTGTTTGTTAACCCTGCCATCAGTGGTTGGATATAAGTGAAAAAAAGACCTATGTGAGCTGAGTAATAGTTTGTTTTATAAATACAGAAAAGGTTTACACTTGACAGGGAAAGTCCAGAATACTGAATGTTTTATTTCCTTGGCTATAGATTTATAGATACATAGATATAGAATTAACATGTTTGACTTCTAGTAAAAGACCATTCTTAGTATCCTTGAATGAATTTTAAACTTAAAAAAGTGCATCTACATTATCATTATAGTGGACAAAGAATGCTGTCCAGGCAGGTGAAGGAGAGTATAGAATGACGGAAACAGAAAATCTGTTGTGATCTGTGATTCCACACAGCCACTTCTTCCTTTGGCTGGTCACTTTAGGTTTTTTCATCAGTTGGTATGTAACACCGTTTTGCATTTTGTCAGTCAGGTCTTTCATGGAATATCTTTATATGTCTATATATTTCATGGAATGCACATGGTCTCTGCATCATGCATATTTTCCAGCTGTTGTTTTTTTCTTGACTGCTCTCGTCAACCCTATTTCTACTTAGAGTAACTGTCAAAGTGTGGGGGGCAACAGCACTTCTGGGTGTGAATGTACTTTATGTAGACAGTAATGGAGAGCTGAAGCTGCTTTGGTGTTCTGCTTTCAGTGTAAAGACTTTGAAAACAATGGACTTTCACGAAACTAGAAAAACAGCAAAACCCAGGAAAATACTTTTGATAGCACTAGGGAGACTGTAGGCCAATCATAACACTTTAAACAGGATCAGTTATTTGTTGAAAATTAACACTGATTATAACGTCATACACGAGCGGGGCTAATAACATAATGCCTAGCTGCAACATTAATGTTACTCTTTTACTATCCTATTACCATTAAGTTATCATTTACTATGAATGATAACTTAACAGTTAATGTGGCAAATTTCAGCATTATATATACATTTTATATATAATTTTAGCTCATGTAAAACACAAACAAAAAAAAGAATTTCGGTCAGCAGTTGTCTTCTTCCCTCTCGCCTGAAGTCCACGTTTTTATACTTGAATTAAGATTTCAAAACAGTAATCCACAAGGCCACACTATAAATGTCAGAAATTTTAGCTACTAAGAAATGAAGTACTGGAAATTGTTTCCTTAAAGAAAGACCAGTAAAGAAAATTGTTATTTCTGAACATTGTTGTACAAATCAAATTACCAAGTAGTACTTTAATACATCAATACTTGTATCCGAACCTGTTGACTAAAGATTGCAGAGGGCAAAAAGGGCATATCATGTATATCTGGACTGTCACATTCTAGCACAGTCTGAAAATCATTCAGAAACTTTTCTGAGCCTCAGACGACAGAACCAGTGTTAAAAGTCCATTTTCACTCTCCACTGCAGACTTCTCCCACAACTCCACCCAGTGCTTCCTTCACAAGTTCTCTGATGACTCTGCAAAGGTCAGCCTGATCACTGACGGGGAGAACTGACCCAAGACTTTGTGCACTGGTGCCAGCAGAACCACCTGGTATACTTCCGCAGGCACAAACATCCTCCACTGCAACCACTAAACATTTAAGGTATGGACATTGAGGCTGTGGACAGCTACAGGTACCTTGGTGTTTATCTGAACAGTAAACTGGACTGGACTCATAATTCAGACCCCCTTTACAAGAAAAGGCAGAGCAGGCTGTACCTGCTGTGGAGACTCAGGTCTTTTGGAGTGAAGGGCCCACTCCTGAAGACCTATGACTCTGTGGTGGCCTCAGCCATCTTTTACAGTGTGGGGACAGGAAGAGACTAAACAGGCTGATCCTGAGGGCCAGCTCTGTTCTAGGATGCCCTCTGGACCCAGTGGAGGTGGTGAGCAGTGTTGGGACTAACGCGTTATTAAGTAACGCGTTACAGTAACTACGTTATTATTGTGGTAACGAGCACGGTAACTAGTTATTATGCCAAAACCAGGAACGCGTTACTCGTTACTGGGATTTAGATAGGCTCGTTACTCGTTACTTCGTGTGGTGAATATCGCGGAGCTTCCACAGATTCAATAACATTAGCAAGTGGTGGAAGCCAGCAGGTGGATGAAGGAAAAGGGAGGCAAGAGGAGAGACCCGAAGCGGCCGCCGGTCCGCGTGTCAGGTGAACTGAACTTCAGGTAAGAAGTTATGACCTGCAGTCTATCGGAGTCAGATATAAACCAAGTTTAGGTGGAGTTTATTTTCGTCATGCTGACATTTTCGTACTGCGTGCTAGCTAGCATGACGGAGTTTCTATACAGCTGTGTGGGTGCTATGTTACTGATGTTGAACTTTATTTTGTTCATACGGTTAATTATTAGAGTTGCCAACCGTCCCGTAAAAAACAGAATCGTCTGGTATTCAGAAAAAATATTACGCGTTTCGTACTGAGGTGAAAAGGAACACAGTTTGTCCCGGACTTCAGCTACAATGAAAAAGACACAAAGCTGAAGCTGCACAGCTGCCTCTTCTTCTCTCATTCTCTCCCGTTTCTACTTCAATCACGAAACTGATCAATGATCAGCTGATCGGCTTTTCTCTCTTGTTTATTTATCGCCCACTTTGCGCCAGAAAGAGGAAACCAGCGGATGTCGCGTTAAACAACAGCAGCACGTTTAAGCTTGATCAGCTGTTGTTAGAATTTATTTAATATTAATTTCTAGTATCAGCTGATGTTTGCTGGAGCCACAGCTGTAAAGCTGCTGGTCATGATATCGGTTTGGTTATCTGGTGAGAGGGAAACATGCAGATGAAACCAGGAGATGTCCTTACTGAATCATCAGAGCTGAACAGGTGATGGAGAAACAGGTTTACCTTTTAGGTGACATGAATGAGTTGAAGGGAAGTTATGAGCTGTTTCTGAGAGACAAATAACACCAGGATCCTTTTCTAAGTAGCTGACAGCTGGTAACTGTGCAGGGGCGGGTCTAGCAAAGTTTTGCCAGGGGTCCATGTAGGGCATTAACAGGGAAAGGGGGGCACAAAGAAATACTTTTCTTTATTATTCTCATTTAAAATGTCTCGCTTTTAAAAAAATAATTATCCGAGTCTTACAACAAACAATTGATAGATTGATTCATATATACCATCAGAACAGTGTACATCACTGTCACAACAGTGTTTGTTTTCATTCAAAGGCTTTATGATTTTTCCTATAATGGCGGGCCGGTCTCTAGTCAAAATGCCCGGGACGATTTTTTTGTCCCAGTCCAGCCCTGGATGCAGCTCATCTGCAGTCTGGTGTTACCTACATCTTCCTATTCAGAAGGCAGAATTTCCAAGTTCTGAGTACAATCAAAAGCACCATGACTGCAGTTTTTGTGTTGGATGTAAAAAGCAGGCTAGAATCATGGCGGCGGTCAACGACGGTCCAGGCGTGGGATTTCTCTCATGGAAATGTGCACATTATTTTTTCCTTTCTATTGGTAGGTGGCACAGTGCACTTGTGGCAAGTAAGCAAGCTAGAAGACTGGCAGTCTGGCTGGGTATCCAGTTACAGAAGCAACACATTAACAAGAGAATTCTGAGTAAAACCAAAGTTACTTTCCCTAGTAACTAGTTACTTTGAAAGTAACGAGTAACTTGAAGTAACTGAGTTACTTTTTTAGAGAAGTAACTAGTAATGTAACTAAGTTACTAATTTAAAGTAACTTACCCAACACTGGTGGTGAGTGACACGAGAATGGTGGCTAAGCTGTCATCCCTGTTGGACAACATCTCCCACCCCATGCAGGAGACTCTGACAGCACTGAGCAGCTCCTTCAGTGGCAGGCTGCGGCACCCACGATGTGGGACAGAGAGATTCCGCAGGTCTTTCTTTCCTACTGCTGTCAGACTCCACAACAAAGACTTTGCAGCTGACCAAACCCACATACATGTGCAATACCACTAAGTACAATTCTCTTTTTCTGACAACACTGTATTTTATTCTGTTGTATATAGTATTTTTATTCTAAAATAAGATAAGATAACCTTTATTAGTCCCACGCGTGGGAAATTTGTTTTGTTACAGCAGAAAGTGGACAGTGCAAAGTTACATAGTAAAAATAGAAAGAAAAACAAAACACTGGAATAAGATATCAATAAGATACTGTACACAATAGAATACAATAAAATAAAATACTATATGCAATCGAATAAAATAGAATACAAATGCTATATACAAATGCGTATAATACAACGATACCAGAAAAAAGTATTGCACTTAGTGTTATTGCTATTGCACATGTGTGGATGTGTGTGTTTGATCAGTTGAAGTCTTTGTTGTTGAGTCTGAAATTCTATTGTATATAGTATTTTATTCTATTCTGTTGTGTACAGTATCTTATTCTTATTATCTTATCCTATTTCAGTGTTTTTCTTAATTGTCCACTTCCTGCTGTAACAAAACAAATTTCCCACGTGTGGGACTGATAAAGGTTATTTCATCTTATCTTATCTTTTTCACTCTGATGCAGTTCCTTATCACTTCCACCTGGGGGACTGTAGGAAAAGGAATCATTCTTACATGTGTTTTATATGTCACTTTTATCTGAACCCCTCCTCCAAGTACTACTCAGAAATCAGATTTTGTCATGTCTGCCACAGCGTGGAGAAGAGGAAGTGTGGACCCAAATGCAGATAATAGAGATGGACTGAGGTGATAAACAAAAAGCAAGCCTTTATTTTGGGCTGCACAAAACACTACAACACAAAGGGTGAAGGGGAACTGAAAAAAACTAACAAAACTGACTAGGAGAACTGGCAGAAAACAAACCCTACACTAGAGACATGAAACACTCAACATGGGACGCACCAGAACAAAACCTAAGAACTCGAAATCACCAAAATATAGCCAGGAACTAACTGAAATGAAGCATAGTGTCACGGTCTGTGTTGGCAGACCGTGGGGAGATGGGGAAATAGGACCCAAACGCCGGACTCTTCAGTGCAACAGTGTTTATTTACAAGGTGGTGAAGTAAACGACAATAAATCCCCCGTTTCCCAGACTCCCGTGTAGTGTCTTCTTCCCAAAAATCTCCGTGTAGTGCTCTCTGCCCCAGTGTCCCTGCACTCCCCGTGCTCACTGCTCCTTCTCGTCCCACATTTCTCCTGAGGGGAAAACCATAGAGGCAGCCGTTAAACACTTATCCCAGCAGGCATACACTCACACTTGACTGTGCTTGAAGACTGACGTGTAGTCAAACGCAATAATCCAGCGTCGGTGGAAGCTCCATCACTCCTCTAAATAGTTCCACCGACGAGCCCTGATGAGGAGCAGGTGTGTGGCAAGGGCTTCGGGTGTGGCCAGTCCTCGAGCTAGGCCACGCCCCTCAGGCCTGAAGATGCCTGTAACTTGGCCACAGAAACAGCAACACACAAACACACACAAACCTGCCTACATACAGATGAGGACAGAGATCAGAGGCAGTGCAGACAACACACCAAAATAATAATAATAATAATAAAGACAATCCTAATAATGATAATGCTAATAATAATAATAATAAAGGTCCACACTGTTCACGGACCCCGAGTCCCCGGAACCGGGTCCGTGACACATAGTAATAATCAAAAAACACAAATGCACAGTCACTAGACTCTGGACCATGACAGATGTGTAATATTTGAAATAATCATTTTCCTTATGTTATTCAACAGTCGCCTTTTAATGATCAAAAAGAAGCCTTTTAAGGCAACACTCAACTCTGAGTGTCTTTTAGTGCAGCGGTCCCCAAGCTTTTTACACCACAGACCGGTTTAATGTCAGACAATATTTTCACGGACCGGCCTTTAAGGTGTCGCGGATAAATACAACAAAATAAAATGATACGACCAGGACAAAAACTGTGGTATTTTGTAAATATAATGTTAACCTCCTAAGACCCGAACTCTTCCATGGCATGCATTTTTAATTTCTCTTTGATATTTGGGCATATTGGGGCCCGATAAATGTAAAAACAAAGAATTACCTGATTTTTTTTTTTTTTACCTTATTTTTGTCTTTATGAAAAATCAGAGCCACATATGAGGATATTCGTTTAAAATTTTGATAGAACAGTAGCAGTATAATGTCCTCGTAAATGGATATCAGCCCCTTGAAGAGCAAAATTGAGTATTTTGGTCTAAATAACCCAAAATGTGATGTCCACATATGTGGACGGCAGGTCCTAGGAGGTTAGTATAGTAATAATTATTATTAGCAGCGTCCTCCTGAAATGCGCCAACAACATTGAGAGTAACATCCTCCTCTCTGCCCCTTGATGCTCTCTGGTCGCTATGGTAACGCATAAACGTTTATTTGAAAATAAGACACACAACTACAACACGGGAAAAGACCCAGGGAAACCGAGTTAATGATAAAAACCCTGAAAACCATAAATTTCACACCCGAGCCTCAACTCTCGCATCCCGGAACGACACCGGTCCGTGGCCCGGAGGTTGGGGACCGCTGTTTTAGTGCAGTCCAAACTGCACCTACCTGACGCTCAGAGCAGCCATAAGATTTATTACTCTGTGAATTTAAATATATTTAAATGTGTTTGTTTCATAGTTTGAGATTTTTTTGAAAAAAAAAATGAAACAAAAAAAAAAAAATAGAAATGTCCAAGCCATTCCACATAAAAGAACAAGAAGTCACACTTGTCATAGAATAAAAACAACAGGAATTGGAACTGGAATTTTGCCTTCAACCTGGGTTTTGGGTGGGTGCGGAATCGTTTCACTAGTTTCACTAAAAACGTTTCACTAGAAATGAAGGCAATGCCTATGAAAACCACATGCCATCAAGTCAAACAGTCCCACAAATCTGCAATTAAAATTAAGTTAATTAATGTTAGAAATTGCGGGGTGTTTATTTCATGTACAAAGGATGGAACCCAGAGGCAAAAATATGAAAACGGAAATAACTTTTTTTTGTCATGGAATACCTAAGTGTTCTTATTTTACAATGGTATTTGTCAAATTTTGAAATTTTATTTTTAAATCCTGTAAGTGTTAGAGATGGACCGATCCAATATTACATATCGGTCCGATACTGACCTAAATTACTGTAATCCGATCCATTAAATATCACAAAAGCACCTCACAAAGCTTGTGACAACCGAGCTCATGACCTTAGCACGTCGGAAGAGTGTGCGTCACGTGATAGAGCGGCTGTGGCGTGCCAGACCTGTCAGCGGTCTGACTGAGCATTTGGAGCCTCGCTATGTACTTCTAAACCAGCATTTCATCTCCGAGAAAGCTATCCCAGAGAAGTAAAGCAAGTGTGTAAGTTCATCTCTGAATGTTTGTAAAGCATTGCCACATTAAGCTTTACAACCGATATATGGAGCGACTGCCTCTCACTCTCTCCCCCTCCCTCTCCTGTTGCTACTTCAATGAAACTTCATGAAACTGATCAATGATCAGCTGATCGGCTTTTCTGTCGCGAGTCCCGTCTGTCTTGTTTGTTTATCGCCCACTTTGCACCAGAAAGAGGAAACCAGCGGATAAACAACAGCAGCACGTTTAAGCTTGATAAGCTATTAATAGAATTTATTTAATATTACTTTCTACACCAGGATCCTTTTCTAGTAGCTGACAGCTGGTAACTGTGCAGGGGCGGGTCTAGGAAAGTTTTGCCAGAGGGCCATGTAAGGCATTAACAGGGAATCTGATGTAAAATGTATAGAAGTCCATTATTGTATATAGGAACTATTAAGTCAAATTTATAACCTAGTAAGCTATAGTACTTTTTCCTTTGGGAAGATACCATCTGTGCAGTCTGCAATTCTTTTGAAGAAAATTGTTGAATCTATTTAATTATTGTAGAAAAAATATTGATTTCTGTACATTTTTTTTTTTTTACACGTACATTGAATTACGTTAATTAAGCATTATGAGGTGGAGGGTGGGGGGTGGTTCCCCTTTGTTTTGCTGGGAGTTGGCAACTCTATTAGTTAGGTTGCTTAATATTTCCACTAAGTACTCTTTAAGATACTAGAATAGGGAGGATGGTGTAGATTTAAGTTTATTAGATTGATCAGTATTGCTGAACTATGAAATATTTTGGGTGCAGTGTATTTTTTGCATACAGGTATAACAGAATAGCTTTAGTTTTGCTTGTTTTTTTAAACTTGAGTATGAACTTCTACAAAATGCAGCAAGATATTAAAAAAAAAAACATTTTATTGATTATAAAATACGCTATATCGGATTTATATCGGTATCAGCAGATATCCAAATTTATGATATCGGTATCGGATATTAAAAAAAAGTGCCATCTCTACTGCCATCTCTAGTAAGTGTACAACAAATGAAAATATATGTAAATACGTTTTTGAGATGGGTACCATTTCTTCATCTTGTTAAATTAGCCAAAATTAGTAAGTTTTCTCCCCTGTGAAAAGGCTGCCATGAGGTAAACTTATTTATAATTTAATACACGACTCATTAACCAAGACATGCATTGATTTATTTTAAAATACTTACTTTTACTGACAAGCTTTATCAATCTTTAGATTTTACACAAGGGCAAAATGGCAGTTCTTTAAATTCAGATTACACAATCAAACAAGACGTCATCCAAAAGTTTTGAACTAAATGGTCTACACATAACCGCTATGTGCTATAACAGAAACAGGAAGTAAATACCACAGACAGACAACACTAAGTGCGCGCGCCAGTAGATGTGGTCAAAACTGTTTATTTGAATTTGCAGTTTCAATCACATGTTAAAACTGTTCAATAGCTCACTGCTAAGAGTTAGAAACAGCCCACTCTGGTTAGTTTTTTTTGGAGGGGGGGGGGTTCTCACCTGTGTTTGACCCCTTTCATTTGTGGCTGAACACCCCCAGCAAGCCTTACTCGTCAATAATTTGTTTTCAATTAAAAAGTGTATTTTAAAGTTTAGTTTTTAAAATATTTTTTAACACACACACCTCTTCTTCAGTGGTTTTCTGTTAGTGCTTCTGACCTCAACAGAAGCTTTAGTTATGACACTGAAGGTCGTTCCAATGCGGGATGGATGCCGTCTAAAGTTTGACAGTTGATATGCTTAAAAAAATGAATAGCATTTAGAGAAAGACATCATTCCGACGTTATTTATATGGTGCCAAATCACAACAATCACGTCAAGGCACTTTTTACTGTAAGGTAAAGACTCTAAAATCTGTGCTGAAAGTAAATTTGGATTATTTAACACGACTATTAGAATCTACTTTTAAAAAACTTAGGCCTTTTAGTCATAATGATGCAAATGTCCGGTGCTCTACATTTTTCCAGGCACACAAACAGGAGGGGCAAGTGACCCCTCCCTGGGGTCAGCGGGGGAGCTGACCCCAGGGAGGGGTCACTTGCCCCTCCCTTCCTTCCCTCCCCATCTCCAGCTGCCTCCCTCTTCCCGCTCCACCACAATCACCCACACATGCAGGGCCTTGGGGTAGGGGTGTGTCACCAGGGTGCAGAGGAGACATCCCCCCCTCTGTCCCCTTCTGGCTGCCTCTGCCTCAATTTTATCCCACAACTTAGACATTCACATTACTCACACTCTCATTACACATACATATAGGATCTTGGGGGTGGGCACGCTACACGGATTCCAATCACCATCAGGGTGTACACCTCACCCCTGGCGTCGCTGCCCACCTCTCAATTTTAAATACACGTAGACATTGAGGGCTAGCAGGAGGGGCTATACGCTTACCTGCTGCTCTGGCAGGTAGCTCCATGCCCTCCTGGGTTTTAAATGCACCTTAGAACACACATACATCAACACTACATATGAGCGGGTGGAGGGAGGTTTGGAGTCTTCCTACACCCCCGTTCTCTGCGGCCTGCTGGAGCGGGGGGGCTAGGAGGAGGAGTTGGCCGTCCGACTGGGGTCCGGAATGTGGGGCCTCCCTGCTGCTGCGGAGTCGGGGCGGTCTGCTTCTCCCCACCGCAGGGAAAAGGGTAACACCACCTGGGTCTGGGCGCAGTTTCCCCCTCCAGGGGCAAGGGTACCTAGACCCGGGGCTTAGCGTACTCTAAGCCCCGGGGAGTGTGATTGTGTGTACAGCGTCTCTCTATGTCTGTCTCCACGTTGGGTGAGTGTTGAGAGCATGAGGGTGGGAATAGATGTTTGTATCTGTGTGTGCCTGTTTGTCTGTGTCTATATGTCAGGTTGGGTATCAGACCCCACCTCTCTGGGGACATCTCAGGCCCTCCAAGGTTTGGAGGCCCATCTCCCCCCACCACTTCCCCTGCCGGTAGCAGACGCCCTCAGACATCGGTGCATTGGTGGTTCTTTGTGTCCGGGGGTGGGCGCCCAGGTACCCACCGGCTCACTCCTTGGCGGCTGCTTATCGGGGCATGGAGCCTGGGGCTCGCTCGGGCCACTTCGGGGATGGGGTGCCCTCGGCCTCTCGGCCCGGGGCTCGGTCACTCAGGCACAGCTGGCTGCCGGCGGAGCTCACGGGCACGTCACTGCAACCCCCCTGGCTTCTGCTCCGCGGCTGCTGAGTGACCCCTCATCTGGGACTCTCCTCAGCTCTTTCTGGGATAGTGACGCAGCTGCCCCTCTGTTGGTCTTCCTTGGTCTCTTGTGTTCTGGGGGCCTCTGGATGTCTGGAGTTTTGATCTCCTCCATACCTGCTTCATGCCCTGGAGGTCGGGGCAGTGGCCCCCCACACCCTCTAGCAGATCATTACATGAAGGAACCTCTTAAAAACAAGCGCGTTCATGCTCACAGGTGTACACACGGGTGATCACACACACAAACTACACCCTTTTGGGCTCCTACCTCAAAGCACACTGTGCGCTGTCGATCTCACGTGTTGCACCATAATGTTTAATATTTAGTATTTACTGTCATATTCCCATATATCATTGTGATCTGGTTTATTACTCTTGTCTTCTTCTGCTTGCTTTCTTTTTTCTTTCTCAACAGGTGATCCAGGTGATCGATATGTATTTTTTTTTTTTGTCTGCTTATTCTGTTGGTTTTTGTTTTTTGCCCTTTTTCCCCGTCCCTCTTCTCAGGTTTTTTTTTTTTCTTTACCTCTTTCTTTCTCCCCTTTCTTTCCACCAGTCAAGTCTGTCCCGTATTCAGCAAGTGAAAATGAAATAAACAATAAAAGGTGAATCAGATGGACCATTACGGCAAGGCTGGGATGGTCCATTTGGTAAAGTAAATCCGTTGGGCATCTTTCTTCGCCTTTAGACAATAATTCTGATGGCAAAAGAACCAAACGGGACAGGTTTAAAAAAAAAAAGAAAAAAAAAAAAAAAGGATGAAACATTTTCTACGATGACCGAAATTTCATCCTGCAAACCCCAACAGGACCCGACACAAATCCGTGGTTTGGCTTTTGGGTCTTTATTTTATTTTCACACACACACACAGTTTTTTATACTTGGCTCTTTCCAGTGCTCGCTGCCCTGGCTCCTCCTCTCACCAGCCCACCCGCTTCTGAAATAGGGACAGCATGATTAGAAGATGTCCACTGGCTGTGCCTAACCAGCCTTCTTAACACCACGCCCTGAACCTGCTACCCCACTGCAGTCGAGCCGCCAACCACACCCCGCCACACATCCATTTCATGTTACCTTAATTCTTAAGCCCACAAGGTTTCTTAATACTTTGGGTTCTGTTTGTATAGCAGAATAATGGCGGTTACCATGGAAAATAGGCAGGTGGATGTCCACCTGCCTATTATGATGTGCGATACGATTGATTTCCTTTCCGATCCAATACCAAGTAAAATTCAGGGTGGTATCGACAATACTGATCCGATATCGATACTTTGTACAAAAAGCTTAATGTTTATTGTATTTCAAATTGTAGCTTCATAATGACTATAGGACATCAGACTACTTGACTACAGACTACATCAGACCATGGCTGAAGGCAATGCTGCTGTTGACATAGCTGAGTTTGATCCCTGGCCAAGCCAAATGTCAGTTCTTTAAAACAAGCTTGCAATCTCCCTGCTAGTGGTGTTATTAGCACCAGCGTGAGAGTAACCATTATCAACAGAAATGGGTTACAGATTTTTATCATAAGTAAAGTGACAATTTATTTATTTATTATAAAAGGTTTCTGGTGTGCCAGTTATGAGAATGTTCTGCCTGTAGACTTCCAGTAACATTTCTGTTGCAAGCTTCATTCTCAGGACAAATGCAGTGAGAGTGAGACATGAGGAAAGGTGGGTTGGAATTATGAATCTCCTGTGTCCTCAGTGTTCTTGAAATTTGAAGGCATTTTGCAGACATGATCTGTCTTATGAATCTCTTGTCAAAATGCTAGTGACATTCATACTAATGAAAGTCTGTGTTATCTACTGCTTGCAAGGACTACTTATTTTTGCTTTTTTATTGGCTGTAATTTTCATCTTGTAAAAGGCATCGTCTGCGTGCCGTGTGGGGACACTTAAAAAAATGTAGCATGTTCTCTTGCAAGAAATTCAACAAAAAGAATGAATATTTTATATAATGAGTGTCAAAAAATGTAGTACACATAGCAAAAGCCATAAAAAAAGGTTACAATACACAAAGGCGAGAAACACACTCCAAGAACATGATGCACAATCTGTGGTGCTTTCCCTAAAACTAGCAGGTCAAGTTTTGGTCAACAGTTCTGAACTTCTGAAGCCATTTGTGTTTTTTCTTCCCTTTATAAGAATAGTCAACAGCTGCATCTCATTCTTCTAGGAAAAACTTAAAGTTTACTGTAAAATTAAATTACATTGATAAACTCAGTATTCCTGATAAGCACTTCTCAACAGCGCAAAAACACACAAAACACCCCCTGCTGTGCTGTCTGTGACCACTTCAGTTTTATCCACAGATCCTCTGGCCAGAGACTAGATTAATGCGCCTGCAGACAGAAACAAAGAAACGTTACAGCTACACATTCCATATCTAAATATGTTGTTAATGCCAAAGGCTCTCTGGTCATTTTATTAAGCTTCAATGAAGCAGTGAAATACAAAAATGCCTGAGGCAAACAATTAAACTACGAATTAGAATCAGCATCATCCAAAGTGAAGACCTTGTTCATCCAACACAACAGTCTACACAAATCAAGATACCTGATTTCATGATAAACCATTAGGAAAAAATTAATAGGTAGCAATAATTACATTCATTTTAAACATTATGTTTGAAAACAGAAAAAAAAACCCCACAACAAATCTGGAGTTTAAATACAAAATATTTAAAAAATACTATTACTGTTACCAATGTGAGTCTGCTCAGTTGGGTCTGTGCTATGAATGGACCCTGCAGAAGAAACGTTGCTGAAGTCCACACATCCTCATAAATGGCTCACCAGAAGTCATACCAGTGCCAGCAAAGAAATCACCACTTGCAGGCAGATAAAGTCTGTTGTGGTGAGCAGACACACATGGCGCCAGTGCTTCCAAAACACTTTCTGAGCACACTGCACAGTCTTCTTTGGCATCCTGCCCATTTTCTATGATAAGTGCCATTTTTCTGTTAAATAAACCGAACACAGTAAAACAATACCTGCAGGTTACTTGCACAGGAGTGCTGCCCCAACTTCTTATGTCCTTTTAAAGTGTGTGTGGTGGCGCAGGATGGCACGGCCCAACCAAATCTGATTAGGTCCCCCTGGTGCCCCAGAATTCAAGAAAAATATATAATGGCGAATAACATAGGTTTTGCACTTAATACCTGTGTGCACATGAAAAATGCAAAACATTTAATTTCTGAAAGAAGTTATCACCCTTTCACATGTGTCAGAATGATTCAGTCCACTGCTGAAGAAAACCTGCTTCTGTGCACTTCCATGGTGAAATGTCTACCTTAGAATTAAACCTGTTTACAGCTTGGTTAAAGAAAAATAGTTCTGGTTTAATTCTTTGGTTTAATTAAAAAAAGAAACAGTTCATGTTGACTGTGCAGCAAATAAATTGAATAAAACGGTATCCCCATTATAATCTTAGAGACTTAGAAAATGGTGTAAAAGATGACAAAAGTTACATCACATATGCTGGCACATGCCACAGCAAGCTGCTGCTTGTTTGTTATGTCAGCTAGCACCTTTCAATTTTTGTAAACTTGCTTGTTGTGCCACTGCCAACACAACCAGATTGAAGACATGAGAGTCTGACTGAGCCGGTTTTATAAGAACAGAAGCTCACAGAAAGTCAGACAGTGAAATTCACTAAAAATAGCAAAAAAGATTTTCAGGCTTTTTCACAGTGTTCTGTGCTGTAATCCAGACATCCATCACCAACAGTTAGAAAAAATATCCTCTGAGGAGAGGTGTTGCTAAAAGTTATGTTGTAGTAACACCACTGCAAACTAAGAACACTCAGCAACCATTTCACATATGTACAAAAAACAGTCATGCCCTACTTTCTTTGAATTGCAGATTTGTGAGATTGTTTGGTGACCTCAGAGTGGTAAGTGAAGTGGCTGTCACAGAATGATAAGCACAATAATCTGAGATGATCTACTCTAAGACAACATGAGCAGGGCCTTTTCTACAAGTGAATTGTGCCTCCCTCCTTGAGCTCAGAGTGGAGTGTGAAGTTTCAAGGAAATGCAATGATGAAAATGATAATAAAAAACTGAAAAAAAATTTTATGAGCAAAGGTTTACCCATGGGTTACATTAGAAATTACAGTATGGTCCTCATTCAAACATATGAAGTCATTTGAAATAGAAAGCAGCTCTGAAACAGGCCTACCTGCACTAGCATGTAAGATATGCTGGTCTGTACTGGTCCAATGTACCAGTCTTTCCAGTCTTTAGATAACAATTGGTTATCACATTAAAAAAGACTAAAAAAAGAGTGTGTCTGTAAAACTGGCTGTAAAATCTTAACATAGTTCTTCCTTTGAGTGAAAGGCAGCCTTAAAAGAGCATGTAAAATTCTGCTTGGGATGAAATCAAAACTATTGGTGAGATGGAACAATCATTGCTAGATGGAGGAGATGATGAAGCCACTTAGCAAGAAATGAGGGTACACTCCCCATGGTGGTTTGTTATCCAGCCCCACCTGTTAGAGGTTACCTGTATGATTCATATCAGTGCTGGGTGGGTCAGAGACTTGCAGATGTCTTAAAAAATAGCTCAGGGCTAATGGCCCCCAGTCCTCACCAGTCAGGTAATAGCTGAAACTTAAGTCCATTTGCAGCACTAAGGTATGCAATGACCTGGATGATTGAGAAATCTGAAACAACATTACAGCAGATTTAAGAAGAGGACACTTTTAAGTTTAACCAATGATCCTGTGTCATAAATACAAACCCGACAAATCAAACCACCGAACATCACATAGTCAAGTTAAGACTTTGTGATTTGTAAACTTCAATTAAGAAACACAAATTCTGCCGGCCAGGTTACAATTTTAAGTCTGTTTTATTCTATAGATGAGTTACATGTCTGACACATCTCTTGTTTAGATAGCCTTTGAATTGGGTCAACCCCTTAAGGCGACACTACCAGAGATACCTGCTCAACAACACTCATTCAGTACTATTGTGTTAGCTGTTGGACTGAACCATTTTCAGGTATATGATAGAGGTAACTTTAAAAAATGAAATGTTTTACATTGTTGAATATTACATATTTTTAAATGCAAAATAATATGTTATTTAATGTTATATAATTTTATAGAACTTTTATTGCACCAAAGCTTGAGACATCATGTTTGTTTGATGTGTAAGTGGGGACAGAGCCATCCCATGCCACTTCCTATCCAGGCTCTCCTTTAAAAGGAGAGAAAGTCTTGTGCTGTGAGAAGAAGCACTTAGAGAACACTTTACTCTACAAATAACCTGCAAATTCTGCAACAGAATAATGGCGCTGGCGGTGGGAAATGGACAGGAGGCCCCATGTGGCGCAGTACTTGAGGGGAATTTCCCAGCAAGTCAGTGAACAAACCGTTACCATTACAAACAGCAGTGATTCTCAGACTTTCACCAGAAACAGCCATGGCAGACCCACGATGGATGGCGATACTGCTGTTAATATAGCTGAAGTTGAACCTGAGGAGCATATACGGTGTCGTTTTACCACAACAGACTTCATCTGCCTGTTAGTGGTGATTTCTTTGTTCGCACTGGTGTGGCTTCTGGGGAACCATTCATGAGGAGCTCCATTCTCAGGAGGGACACTGTTAGATTTGTATTGTGATTGTCATTTATGCTTAGAAATATCTACTTATATATTCTTAGAGTTTTATAATTAGGTGTAGATTGGTAGAGGTTTGATCCTTAATAGTCTGCAAGCTTTGTGTGCATTCCAGAGCTCTGACTTTCACACCCACATTTTAGGAGCATGGGAGAGGTCGTACCTTGTCTTATTGTTTTATGGTAGGATAAACGTATCTATGTCTGTTTTAGTCTAAGTGCCTTTTGTTTAGATGGACGGCTCTGGGGAGTCTTCCTGGGGTCACAGTTTGACCCCCACACACAAGGTATTCTTCGTTCACATGTATACCTATGTCATATGTTAATGAACCTATGCATATTCATGTAACCACAATAAAAGAGCAGTGTTACGGGGGAACGGACGAGAGCAACTGAGGTCAAGCGAAGGAACGGCGCCTGTCCAGTTCTCTCCCGTGCACGTGAAACATAAAGAATGTTGCCTACTCGGGTCTTGCTTGTTGTGTAATCACATTGCCTTCAACGTTCCAGCGAATAGGTTCAAGCTACAAACCTATCATTAATTGGTCCTTCGACGCCGGATCCCTGGAGTCGGCATTCACCGAGGAGAGAACCCTGACGTCAGCGAAACGTGAGAATTTGTCATTGGGCCGGTGGATTAGCTGTCTGTTTTCTCTCTTCGACGAATGACGATCGGCGGGATCCGAGGCTGATATTACACGCTAAGCAACACCGAGTAAGTTCAAAGAGAACGACTAAGAGATTACTGTAGCTGCGCGGGTTCACGCGAGCACGGTCGCGCGGCTTGCACGCGGACCTTAGCCGTGCGGTTTCACGCAGGCTTATAAAAAAGAGAGCGACGGCTCCTTAATTGTACGGCCGCGCGGTTTCACGCAGGCAGGTGCAGCTCAGTGACAGCGCGGGTACACGCGAGTCCAGGAGCTCAACGGCCGTGCGGGTTCACGCAGGCTGGGGAAAATTATAGGCCTATTTTGTGTTGTTGTTGTTGTTGTGTGAATGACTGCGGAGCAGGCGCGGTCTGTGACACGGTTGTTGTTGTTATCATGGGTTCCCGAGCAAGTAAGACTGTCTCACAGGGAGACGACACATCGCGAGATATTTATATTCTCATACAAAACTGTGATTTTTGAGGGTAAATTGGTTGCTGTAAAATGTCTAGATTCAAATGTTAGAAGTTTTTAGGAAAACAGCAGCCTCGAAGAGCGTGTGGAGAAGGCCAGCCCACATCAGCAGCAGTTACGCTATGCTCTGGTGAATGGCTTTCCCCCACCCTTTGCTGACACAAAATGTTTAGATGATTTTCCTGATCAACAACAGCCTGTGCTCCAGACCATTACTTTAACCAGTTGTTAACAGTAATCTGCATTAAGCTTAAGGTTGCTCAAATTCAGTACAATGACATATGAGATGCAGTAAAATAGGCAAATATTTTACCTAATTACATGCATAGAGGCACTTGACCTGTTTGAAAACTGTCATCCTAATATGAGCCATTGTTGAGATATAGAGCACACCTATGAAAACAACTATTATGCTGAACCCTGTGTGAAACAGCTGAAAACTACATGATGGAGAAGCTGAGTTGAATATGAAAGTGTAAGTCTTTGCCACTGTGGGCAAAGCACACAACCACTGTGTGAGGTTGTGTTGCTGTCTCTTCTGAGCTGATGAGCAAGCTACACATTATCAGATCAGGAGCTGGCTGAGAACTCATCAAAGAAAGGGGAAGAGAACTATGATAACTCGAGTATGTAGCGTATCCGTGAGTTCAGCTTCTTCTTTCAGATGCGCAGCAGTTCTCCTGGATCTTGACCCATGTGTGTAGAGTGTTCATAGCATCAGCATCATGTTTCTGTTTATTTGTTTTGTTGGGTTGAAAACTAACTAAATAAACTTGTGATCATACTTATGGATCACCATGGCACATATCATCAGCCATGTGATTTATTTATGCAGATGAAAAAAGTGAGTGTGAATGTGCCTGACGTCGCAGTGTGTGTGCGCTGTGTAAACGTAATTGTCACAAATTGTGAGAGCGGTGATTCTGCAGGTCACCAGCTATTGTAAAGGGAAAAAAAAGAGTAAAAAAGAGACAGAATCTACATTGTAGATGGAAAATCATAGGGAAAAGGCTTTGTGTTTATTAGTCAAGAACAACTATAATCTCATTTTCTGCTTTTAAGAAAGGAGAGATGTGTGTTGGTTAAGCAGTGATGATAATAATGGAAATGTCTTAGTTTTGTCACTTTCAGATGAAAAGCAGACCTGGATCAGTTTTCCCATATGCAGCAGTCGGAATAAAGTTATAGTTTGACATCACTGGAAACATTCAGGCCAATTTCTGCAATTTCTGGCTAACTTATTTACAGCACCATGTGTCCCTCAACCTCGCAAGCGAACTCTCACTCCTCCCTGAAGACAAGGAATGCAGTTCCAAAGAGCAATAACATGGCAGATAAAGAGACAGCAGCAAAGTCCTGAGCAAAGAGTCCCAGCAAGCAGCAGCAGTGTGGACAAACAGCAGTGGAGAAGAAGAGCAAACCATCATCCTGATTGGATGAATGACACTGTGTTTCCAACAAGCTGCAAAGTCACTGTGCTTGTGAAAAGGACGTTTGAGGAGAACTGAGGAGACTGTTGGAGGTTGATATTTGCCACTTTCGGAGTAAAATGGCAAGAAGAGACAGTGGAACACAGGACAAAGCTGAAGAAGAACTGCCGGCTATTGGACTGTTGAAGTGGGAGAGGACAACAGAGTGAGAGCAGTAAGTAAGGACACAGAGAAAGCTGTTGTTTAATGTGGGAAATCAAAATTTGGGTTAGCAAACCTGGGGAAAAGAAAACTGACTGCTTAAGTGGAAAATTGTGAAGGAATCTGAAACACTGCAAAAAGAAACATATACAAAATCACACACACAAGCAGAACATGCATTAACCCTACTAACACAAACAAGAGAGCTCATGAAGATTAGACACCATCTTGAGCATGTGAGTCTGTTTATCATTTTGTCCAAGTCACTTAGTGTGATGCAAAGATCAGTGGACTCATAGCACATTAGTTACAAAATGATCAAATAATAGCAGAGAAGTGTGTAGGAAAGGCAGCTTTAAGAACATGTCCTGCTGGAGATGCAACTCCACAGACATTGATTAAACCTGCCTAATAACACAAACACACATGCAATGAAAATCAGCTTGTTGTCTCTCATCAGTGTTAAAATAGTGTCAATTTAACAGACGCTTGCTATCAAATGCTGAATTTATCCAATGCTGACAGTTAACTCTCTGGGTTGCAGGACAACAGTTTAACTTTTGTGGGAAAAACAAAGATTCTGGTTTGACCAACCAGTGATCGGACAATAAATTTAGTTGTTAATATAATAAATTGGGAGATGCTTTCTGCCTGATTGATGCAGCACAAGTAATTTACTGTATGAGGGAAATTCTATTTTTGTGATAATATTTTGAACATGCATTTCTGTTGTCCTGACAACTTAGTGGGTTAATAGCTGATATGCGAATTAGTTGATGGTTCTTAGATTAATGAAAGGTGAATTCTAGCACGAGTGAATGGGATGTGTTGGAGTTTGTTAGAGTGGAGACTCTAAACACTGAGTTTCCTGTTGTGATGTGCGAGTGAATCCTGCACCCAAATACAAAACTTTGAATACATAAGAACAAACGTTTTTTGTGAAATACCTGATGACATGTCACATGTTTTATGATGACGGGAAAAAGGAAAACTAAATAAAATTTGTGGCCTAAATGAGTGAAGAGCACAGACATAGGGATTAAAATTCATAGCTAATGAGACATGAGGCTTATGTTGTGTGTTGTGCGGCTGATGGTTGGTTTTGAATTAATCTAGCTGATGATTTTTCTTTTGTTGTGAAGTTGAGCCTGCCAATTAGTATGATGGTATGATAAACCATGCTAATGGTATGATTTACCCTCCTGAGATGAGGAGCATGTGTCATGACTGAACGAGGCCTTTTTATTTTGATACTTTCACAGTGCACTGAAAGTTTTGTTTGATGATCTCTGTTTGAGCAGATCTGCACGATTAGAATGGAAGCGCTATACGACGCGTCGTCGAGAAAATTGTTGCAAGTGAGTTTCTCCAAAAGATTACAATGGGCTCTGGAGAAAGCCACTTATATGGGACAATTAGAAAATAGGTCCCTACCCAAAAAAGGATTAAGCGAGATAATCCCATATAAAGTTCTTCTTTTCTTTTTGAAATGACGTCATTTTGCTGAGAAGTGGAAATGAAAGTGCGACAATAATTTCCACTGTCAGCAAAGAAAGAAAGAATGAATGCATGAATGAATGAGTGAGAGAAAATAAAACTGACTGACTGGTAAAAGCGGACAGAAGCTGACAGACTGACTGACATCACTGTGCGAAGTTAACCCCCACCTGACAAAGGTGCAGATGAATCTATATGTGTTTCTTTTTACAGGAGCGGAAAGATGACAACAACATTCGAGGTTGCGTGATGATTTAACCTTTTAAATGCCACTTTCTGTGTCTGTGCATCTATCAGGGGTGTTATTCACTACCTTGTGTTGCTCACAGAGGTGACTGTGAGAAAGTGTGTGTACACCTGCGCAGCACTAACATTTCTACAGCATTACAGTTCTTCATGTGATTTGATCATGTGATTTATACCAGGATAGCTGGTTGATGTTTTCCTACTACAGGATTTCTGGGTTCATGTGTGAAGAAAACTGTGTTTACAGGTTATGAGTTGGTGATGCTGTTACACTGTGTTGTTGGGGAAATGTGAAGGTTACTTTGACGATGTGAATAACATGCGAGACATTCCCTGTGTTGAAACTAGTGCCACTTCTGTCCACAGCTATGGTCTTTATGGTCTTTTATAGCACCTCTGGACCCTGTCAACTTGTGCCTGACCTCCAGGATTGTCCATGTGTGTTGCTAATGTTTGTTTTTCTAAGAGTGCATGTAGAGGATTCAGCAGAGATGGACAAGTAACATGAGAAAGCAAATAAGAGATGCAGTGTTTGTGGAATAGTTTAATATGGGGCTCATTAGCTGGCCACTACTGAGCTCCTAGTGTTAAATACATGGAGTGACTTTGCTTAAGGGAAGTCACCGATTACATTACTGTTAACTGAGTACATGGGATGATCCATGTTTGGGGCGAATTATGCCAATAATTGTAGTTTACTGATTTGAGAAAACCTGCACATGATACTTGTCCTGTTGATGCTTTATTACTCTAATGATACAATTGTTTATAAGTGTGGAGTTTGATTTTACTTCCTGATCTTGTTTTCCAGGCCCCGATGGTGTGTATGCAGGCTCCTGACAGAGCCAGGTTTTAAACAAACTTAATATGCAAAACACACTAACATCTTTTATTGCAGGGTTACGGAGCTACTCCAGAGGAGGTGAAGCCCTGAGGGTGCCTGGGACATGATCTAGCTAACCTTTTTCTTTAAGACAGGAATCTGGTTTTGATGAGTTGACTCATGGGAGTGTCCATGCGTCAAGAGGAGGGGTCCAGAATTACACAGTTACATGAAACTATCTTTTCTATGTTTTCTGAACTATGTTTTTATGATTTTTGTGTGATCTTTGTGATTAACAGTTCAGACGGGTATTAAACCTATGCAAGTGGTGCATCTGTGTTCAGATGAGGCTTTGATGGTCCATAAATGAAGCTCACTGAACTAAAGAATGTGGTTTGATGATGCTTTACATGCTCTCCAAATAGCAGTTTCTCCTCCTAGCAAGGAAATACAGGTGCAGCAGTCAGAGTATTGCTGAAAGGAATCTCCTGAGAAATCTTCAGAGGCCCAGTGAGAAGCGAGAACCATTCCAGGCAGAGCTGACAGCCCAGGCAGTGGCTGAGGTCAAAGGTCGAGCTGTTTGGGGCCCATCATGAGATCAGACTTTGGAGCCACAGCAAGAACCACGAAGCTGCATTGGAATGAGAGCTGTGCCAAGGGGGCTTTTCAGAGGCCAACAGAGGAGATTGTGGACGACAGACGGGCACCTGAAGGATGAGGGGAGCGTGCCAAGCTCCATCGACAGCGCAGGGGGAGTCCAAGAATGGCATCATGATTCTGTGAGAAGCACAGGAACCAGAAGCTATGGTGGTGATGACAGCAGTTTCCTATGAACATCACCTAATGCTGTGTCACTGTACTGTGCATATGATGGCACACTGACGACTGCTGGGATCATAACAGCAGTAAGATAACTGGATCCAGCACCCTTTACACAGAGGGTTTTTCCTGCAGAGGATGGACAATGGAGGAGTCATAAATATCCCCCACAGGACGGAGGCCTGAAGTGAGGTGATGGGGGTTGGCAGAGGCCATAAAACTAGAGTGCTGGAGAGGTCTGCAGCTTTCACGATGTTGACAAACAACAAACTCAACTGGTATGTTTGAATGTCTATTCTACATACATTTGGACTCTGGTCCTATGAACAGTGATGGAAACAACTGGAAGAGACATTTATGACGCCCTGCAGAACTTAAACCACCCTGTAGAGAGACGTGTGATTTACATGTCTTGCAGAGGAGCACCACCAAGCTGGAGTGTTTTTGAAAATGTTAATTTCTCTTTTGACCATTAACAATTCATTTGTTTGCTTGTAGGATGCAGGTTACCATTGGATGAGATTAATGAGAACTTGGATAACTGCTAATACATTTGTCAGACTGTATACGTTTACATATGCTGAGTATAAAAATGTTTGCATTGACACTGTCAGACATGACGTGATCATAACTGGGGACTTTTCTAGCATAATTGCCAAAAGGGGGGAAATGTTAGATTTGTATTGTGATTGTCATTTATGCTTAGAAATATCTACTTATATATTCTTAGAGTTTTATAATTAGGTGTAGATTGGTAGAGGTTTGATCCTTAATAGTCTGCAAGCTTTGTGTGCATTCCAGAGCTCTGACTTTCACACCCACATTTTAGGAGCATGGGAGAGGTCGTACCTTGTCTTATTGTTTTATGGTAGGATAAACGTATCTATGTCTGTTTTAGTCTAAGTGCCTTTTGTTTAGATGGACGGCTCTGGGGAGTCTTCCTGGGGTCACAGTTTGACCCCCACACACAAGGTATTCTTCGTTCACATGTATACCTATGTCATATGTTAATGAACCTATGCATATTCATGTAACCACAATAAAAGAGCAGTGTTACGGGGGAACGGACGAGAGCAACTGAGGTCAAGCGAAGGAACGGCGCCTGTCCAGTTCTCTCCCGTGCACGTGAAACATAAAGAATGTTGCCTACTCGGGTCTTGCTTGTTGTGTAATCACATTGCCTTCAACGTTCCAGCGAATAGGTTCAAGCTACAAACCTATCAGACACAGATGAGCAGGCTCACACTGTCATAACGGTCAGGCTTTGTTAAGAAATATTAACTCCAGATGTGTTGTGCTCTGCAGTTTTTCTGTTCTCAATCAGCTGTACAGTGAATGTGATTAATGTTGCATATGAAAGTTTGTCTGGACTGTTGTGTTGGATTTACAACGATAAACAGAAAAGTTTAATCTGCTGAAACCCAGAGGAGTCTGTTTTTACTCTGCATCATGTTGACTCTTGGTTGTTCACCTCTTATAGACATTTTTATTGTTGTCTCACTCATTTGTAACAGTAAAGCTGAATAAAATAACCAGCGAGCCTGTTAACAGTATATTCCAGTGTGTCATTAGCTGTATGGTTTCTACAGTTGTTTCTATCAACAGATGTATCGCTGCCATTAAGAAAACTGACAATAATGTATTAATGAATTTATTTTAATTGTTAAATTTATGTTTTTATATTTTATGATTTTTCACTTTTTTGTCAGGACTGGAAAGCAACTGTTCAATATTTTTGTAAAGGAAAACTTTTGAATGTTTGCATTTCATTGTTTTATGAATCACTGTGGTCAACAAGATATATATGTCAAATACAAAGTTATATTATAACTAAGCAATGCTGCACTTTGTACTTGTTTAAAGCTTATACACCTATCATTTTGTTAATGATTCTAGATGAATGCATTAGCAGTAATGTGCATCTCAAAATGCTCAAAGTGGAATACCACTTTCAGGTCTAATGGCCACCTCTGCCTCACCAGTTGATTAAAACCTCCAGTACTAAAATATAAAATGACCTGCATAACTGGCTGAAATAACATTACAACAGTTTTAAGAAGATGACATTTTCTGGGCTCTGCACAAAAATAAACAGATGAATGACTCAATGTTTTAATCTATTCAGTGATAAACAGCAATATCTGACAGATCACTTGAGAGTGAGGGACTGAGAGGGTGAGAGACATGACTGGGGAGACAGACTGGCAAATAATCACGAAGACAAGACTGACTTAACAGGGAGACGGTGAGGGAAGGACATAGGACACAACTGCAGAAGCTGAGAGGTCACATCCCACCTCTCAGGTGCAGCCACTTCTCTGACTACTCACCAAATCTGCTGCAGAAAGTAAAGGGAAGCAGGAAGCATAGTGGGTGGATCATAATAGTCTTTTGGCCCTGGTAATATTTACATAACGTTTTTTAGGTTAAATAATTTCACATCATACCAGATAAATGTATTTTATATTGCATGTGGGGGTTTTCTTTCTGAAGTGATACAAAATATGAGGTTCAGTTCAGCTAAAGCTGAAGTCATAAAAAGTCATGAAGGATTCTAGAAAGGAGAAGTGTGCAATGTATTGTGTAATGGCATTTACACAATACATTGGGAAGGGAGCTATCGGGAATTAAAAAAATGTGCATGGAAAGCAGTTTCTCAGGGGCTGTACTGTTAGAAATGAAATCCATTTCACATTACTTTGCTTGTCACTTCACTACATTTCAGGACTATTGTGGCTACAAGGTGTCCCCTAAATTAAAAATGCAGCTATATCATTAATTTGATTTAAATATGTTTTGTGGTGCAATGAGAATTCTGAAGTCTTTTGAACTGTAATACTACCTTCATGTAACTGCTGGAAGACTGTCTCAAATGCCATGAAAAATAAGAACAAAGACTTTTAATTGTAGTTAACAGAATTAACTAAAGTTACCAGAGAAAATACCACGAGGTGTGTCAGTCATTAGCATGGACATGGTTGCATGTGTGCTGGCCTGCTGCGTGTTGTATTGTTTAGTAAAAAGAAAACAAAAATAGATTTTCCTTTCATGGAGTTTGAAGGGTGCACGTTCCACATTTCCTTGGCAATAGCAGGCAAAGATCGTATCCCAATAGTGGTTATAAGCTTTTGTTGCTAACTCGGTTTGCGCTCTCAAAAAGTCATGCTTGAGGTATCATGTGACTCTTCTTCTGCACAAAATGGATCAACTATCATTAGCTACTATAATCAGAGATACTGTCAGAGGATTACCTGACTTAAGAGGCAACTCACCCGCACAGTCAATTATGTGCTCAAGTGGTTTACTGCAGCCCAGGACTGCATGTGATGTGGCATTTTTAACTCCTTGGTTTAGCTTTCCAGTTAAGTGAAATGAAAAAAAAAAAAATGCAATCATATTTTTTTTTAGCTCCAAGACTTCCTTACTGGTCATGGGATGTTTGCAAAATAGGATATTTTAAACCCTGCTCGTCACAAGGTATCCATTTCCTCACTAGTATAACTGTAACTCCAGTCACAGTTCTGGACAGCTTGTAATGTTTGTAATGATTTTTAAAGCCAGGCACAAACTGACGGTAGTACCCCGCCAGTCCTAAGAACCGTCTTACTTTCTTTTTGGTCTTGGGACATGAGCAGAATGCAATTCTCCACCTGTGGATGTACCTGCCCGCCTCTCAAGTGGTACCCCAAATACTCCACCTTCCCCCGTCCAACAGCACACTCCTTTGGGTTGGCCGTGAGCCTTCTCTGACACCTCAGAGACTCCAGGTGTCCACGTGTCATTGGAGTCTCTGAGGCACTATTAACATGGGCAGCGCGGCCACCCGTTGCACATGTTCCGCCCAGGTGTCACTGTGATGATGACATCATCCAGGTAGGTGGCAGCATATTCAGTGTGTGGCTGCTCCATGAGGGGATGGAAAGTGGCAGGGGCTCCAACCAAGCTCAATGGAAGAGTGAAAAATTTGTAAAGTACGTACTGAATGGAGAAGACCATTTTTTTACTCCAATTTTTTAGCCTTTCAACCTGCCATGGGGTTGTAATGAGCTGCCTGGAAAATAGTTTTTGGGTGGATTTTAGACAGCAATTAGGTGTGTTCTTCTGTGTGAGTGTCACAACTCAATAAAGCCTATTGTTATTGAATATGAATGCAGGTAGGTCCATGCCACTTCAGGCCGCACCAAGTGACCATTAATTTTTTTCACTTGGTCAAAGGCTGAGCATGGGGTGTTTGCTCTAGTGGAAAATCTAGTGGAAAATCATCTGAGATGAGCACTGCTGTCTCAGGTGACTTCCACCACTCCTGCCGCCTGCCACCTCCAGGGCCTGGGAAAGCAGATGAAAAAGCTTCAGCAGCCATCTGCTAGCCTGATCATGGCCCTCCACCCCCTCTGTTTGCACAGACAGACGGTCCTCCATGCTCGCTGGCTGGTGGCAGCAGACCCATTGAGCTGTTTCTCTGGGGAGCCCCTCCATAAACTGCTTGAGGACCACTAGTGCCAGCATCTGCACCTCTCCCTCCAATGACCCGGGCTGCAGCCACCTCGTCGCTGCATAGTGCAGCTTCTGGGCCCATGTGTACGGCCAGTTGCCCACTGTCTGTGCCTCTCTAGAAAGCAGCTGTAGCAGCTATGGTGCCCACTCTGCCACAGGCCACTGATATGTCTCCACTGTGGCTTGGAAAGCCTCCAAGAACATCTGGGAGTCATTGCGCCGTCATCACAACCACAGCTGCAAAGCTTCCTAGCCGACATGACGCACCTCTCTCCAGGTCCCGAGGTGCAGCTGTCCACTAGCCTCCCTGAACCTCTCCCTCAAGCCTTTTACATCACCCCTCCTCTGCAGCGGAGCCAAAGACCACACCTCCACTACTAGACCATTGTCCAGATATATCCTTGTGCCATTGTCCTTCAGCTGGTTCTTACATCACACTCACTATCTTTCCCAAACCCAAAACTTAGAGACTGTGTCTGCTCCTAAACCAACAAAAACAAACAAACAAACAAAAAATCAGCAAAGAATTAAACACCAAAACACACACACAAAGAAAGAAGTATCCACAACTGCATCAAAGAATAAAACAGTAAAATGTGGATTATTAAACAAGAGGTCTCTTTTTCTTCTAGGTCCCAGTTAGTACATGAATTATTTTATTTTATTTTATTTTTACCTTTATTTAACCAGGAAGATCCCATTGAGATCAAAAACCTCTTTTTCAAGGGAGAGCTGGTGAAAATAGGCAGCGGCAAATATCTCACAGTTACAAAAATTACACTATTAAACACAGGCAGCAACAACACACACATGCAAAAATAAATAAAAAATAAAATGAAAATAAAATTCAATTAAAACAACAAAGAATCTAATTGAAACATGTTATGGAATTGGCCTCAAGGATTCTTAGTTTTGATTTAAAAGCACTAAATGGAATGAATTCTGTCATATTCCAGTCGTTCTGCAGCTCATTCCAAGCCAAGGGTGCTAAATGGAGAAAAACTCTTTTGCCAAGTTCAGTTCGGGCAAATGGAACAGAAAGCAACAAGTAACCTTGCGGACGAAGAACGACCAACATGTTTCATTGCAAGCAGGGAGCATATATAGGAAGGCAGCAATCCAAGTATTGCCTTATATATAAAACTGTATAAACTAGAGTTCCTCCAACTGGCCAAAGCAGGCCATCCTACCTGAGAGTAAAACTTACAGTGGTGAGTCTGAAATTTACAGTTAGTGATGAACCTAAGAGGAGCATGCTACACGGCATCAACCATTTGAAGACAGCAGAAGCATTCATATATAAATATCTCCATAATCCAGAACAGGTAAGCAACAGGTAGCAACAAGCTGCTTCTTTGTATTCAAAGAAAAACACAACTTATTTTGAAAATAAAAACTCTGTTTTAACTTCAGTTTCTTCACGAGTTTCTCTACATGTGGTTTGAAGTTGAGCGAGTCATCAATCAAGATACCCAGATATATGTGTGAATAAATGTATATGTGTGAACCAACTCTATTTTTATTACCCTCAAGAGTGGTTACTGAAGGAATCGTTTGGGCCCAGTTCCTTGATTTGGAAAAACACATGAGCTTTGTTTTGTCTGCATTGAGAACAAGTTTAAGATGAAGTAATCAGCGCTGGACAGCAAAAAAGGCTTTCTGCATGGAATCAGTGGCTTGGACAAGAGTTGAAGCTAGCAGCACTCGCCCTGGTTTAATGTAGATGGCCTCAGCCAGCAGCAGAGGCCCTGGTGTGATGCAGATGGGTCCAGCTAGCAGCACAAGCCCTGGTGTGGCGCAGATGACTTCTGGTAGTAGCAGAAGCTCCACAAAATAGGCCACGTTCCCAAAGAAAATTTACAGAATAACCGTTAAAAACCCTGTTGGAAAAAACTAAAACCCATTAAAAATAGTAAAAAGTGAACAAATTCAAAGCAGACATTCAACAAGAAGACATGCAGCTGCCATCTTGGTCAGCCATCTTAATAATTGATCAACAAATTGGTTGACTCTGCCTAACAGAAACCACCAGCAGCACCCCAGAGTCAAAATCAATCAATCCATTTATTATGGATTTCAAAATCTTATTTGGTTGTCATATGTACCTATATTTAGTGATATCAACTTCAATAGCAGGAAATTAACTGGGCATATAATTCTTTTCTTTTTCTCTTTTTTTTTTGAACACTTTGTTTTTTTATGTATCCAAACTGCAAATAAATTATTGCGTTTCCAGCTCAATTTAATATACACAGTAGTTGTGTTCTTCTGTAGTAGTTTGACTAACCAGCATGACAGGACGAGGAGACTGAAAGCATAATCATGCTCGAAAATTACAAAATACACACCCACACAGACTGTGAAATACACATAGCAAGAACAGAAGGGAACAGAGTAAACGAACACAGCACCTCACTTCCAAGACCCACAGACACTGCGTGTGTAATACAAATAGAAGTGGAGGCGGTGCGGTCGCACTCTCATTGAATCGGCGGAAGTTTGAGGATCACAAGATTAGGTTTACGATGCTGATGTTAAGAAATTCAGCCAGCCAGGTTTTAATTCGCCCACTTGCTGTTTGGTTCCATTCGCCGCGTCTTTTAGCGCAGGCGAGAAACAAACGCCAAAACATTATGCACACATATTAACCCTCCTCTAAATAGTTACAGCTTAGTTGCAGCATCTAGATTTTTGTCTTTTCGTTTCTTTTTTGTCTTGATGATAAAAAAAACAGATATAAAACAAACAGATTGCAATTAATTTGCTTTTTGGGAAGGATGCTTAAAATATGTTCCCCCTATGTCGGTCACTGTGTGTCTCTTTTGAGCGATTTATTTAACCTTTAAACAACACACAAACCTTTTAACAACTTCTACACACTGATGCTGAATGTATAAATTGCACTATTTTATACAAAAAGCGTTTATTGAGGAATAAAGAAAAGTAGTAATATACCTGTAGCCTTTTTTGCCCCCCACCCACCCCACTTCGCCTTTTCCCTCACCCCCTCCCCTTTCCCCCAGCGCGTCCATGTGAGTGCGTGTGAGCGTGAACGGACTTTTGCTCGTGCATGTGAGTTCGGGGGTCATATGAGTTTACATGTGTTTAATAGCGTTTTATTTAATGAGACCATTATGTGTTTTAATTAAACTGTCTTTAAAGGATTGTATAGGTCTCTGAGCTCTGTTATTTAGACATAGATGATTTAATTTAACTAGTTTAGGGGTATTTTGCTTTTTCTTTAGCGCTTCGAACAGTCACAGGAGCAAATAGTTTTAAACGGAGCACCATAAACAACATGTATAGAAATGAACTTTTCTAAAAACCGTGTATTCCCACACAACATTTAATTTAACTAGTTTAGGAAGATTTCACTTTTCTAATAGTTTCATAGGCTAATAGTTTTCAAAGAGAGCACAACAAACAACATGTATTCTTTTAGAAATAAACTGCGATACTTCTAAAAAACACATATTCACACATAGCCACACTAGCACTGTATCAACCCCCAATGTTCCTTTAATGCAACTAACCATATAATTATCTACTAGTCACAAACACACATAGATGATTTAACTGTTTTAGGAGCATTTTACTTTTCTTTAGCGCTCTGAAAGACACAGATGCTAATAGTTTTTAAACAGAATACCACAAACAGCAGGTATTCCTTTAGAAATAAACAGGGATACTTCTAAAACTACATAGTCTTAACTCTGCATCAGTTAGACAGGGGGGTAGACAGGGGGGGTTACAGTTAGACCCCCAACAGTCAGCAGAAGAAGTCATAAAAAGAGAGCCATCCTTATCAAGAGCATCCAGCACTCACACATCCCAACTATAGTTCCATAGTTTTCCATTACAAAACAGTTCCTTTATCTTATCTTATCATATCAGAGGTCAACTGAAACCGTGTCCAACTGAACCTCCAAAGGTTTTTCACCTTTTCTTACACCCCCACACCTTTATCTCTACAGGCAGACAATTACACCTCCTAGTGACCAACCGATCCTCCAAACAGTTTTCCACCTTTCTTCTTTACATCCTGCCCTTTTTTATCTCTACATCTCAGAGGCCAACTGAAACCAAGGCCACCTATAGAAAAACACCCCATCAGACACACAGTATTTTCCTCAGCACTTCACAACTGCCGCAAGGTATATCGTTTTAACTTTTAATTTTTTCGGATCCCAGACACAGTGGTGCGAGGTAGTTAGCTGTTCATAAGAGTTTAATTTAATCAAACCTCATTTTACGGATCTAAGTGGCTCCTCATCACTAGCCAATTCACCATTTTATTTAAATATCAGAATTTTCGGAATGATGATCCAAGCGGGACACAGAGGCTGCTAGTTTTAACGCACCAGAATGCAAATATAAATAAAAGCCCGACTATCCTGAGAGCCTAGCCGCAGCGACACCTTTCTTTCAGACGGATGCCTGGATGTGCTTTGGAGCCGACTTTGCTACCCGCACAGAGCGTTTCTGACCTACGGGCGTTGCTTATACAATAGAGAAAAGCAACAATACAGCGTGTTTCTCTGCTCCAAGACATCAGAGGGCCTTTCACACAGTAAGCATGTCTGTTATACCCAACGCATAAATGTCTGTATGTCAGTGCTGATTATACAAACCCTGTTTAAAATGTGACACATGTGTTGTCCGAAAACAATTCCTCTAAATTTGCAAAGTTACTGATTTAAAAACATATTTTTTCGAATTTTTAGTTGCATGACAAACATACGATAGACTCTTGAGCACATTCATATAGCTACATTCACAATGGTATAAACGTGCTAAATAAAAGATGCCCAAGCACCAAAGCACTCTAATGCAAGCCTCTGAACTGTATGTCGATAAGTACATGATGTGTACCTCTACCTCTATAGCTGAAAACAGTTTGTATCCGCACTCTGAGGGCCTGCTGAATTGTTTTTAATATGGCACTTTTTGACGAACTGCAGATGATGAATTCCTCCTTATTGGACATAGTGTCCTTAAGCTATTGTTGCTCATACTTACTGAGTTCCCTAGCTACTTCTTTACTATGTCAGTAAACTTTTGAAAAGGAAGCTGTTGTAGATTTAAAGAAACATCTTAATTGTCCAATCCTTTGTATTAATGATCTCCCCCTCTCTCTCTCTCTCTCTCTCTGTGTGTGTGTGTGTGTGCGTGTGTGAGTGTGTGTGCGTGTGTGAGTGTGTGTGTGCGTGTGTGCGTGTGTGAGTGTGAGTGTGTGTGCCCTCACAGAAGGAAGGTCACAACAGGAGCTTTTTCAAACGCATTTCCAATCAGTTTTTTACAAGAAGTGTAGCTCATACATTGGTATAAATGTATTATTTGCGATATTTTATAAATATGAAACTCTAAAGATTTTGAGTTCATGCACATTGTGAAACAAGAATCTAAATATTTTGTGTCACAATGATTTCTATAAAAGCATGTTGTTTATGGGCATAATGTAACAAATCTTTTGCAGGCCCTATTAATGATCAATGGTAATTGAAGAGGAAGCTTGAACCCTGTCTCTCTAGCAGCTGCAACTTTGGTCTAGCAGGGAAGATTTCAACATTTCAATATGCATGAAGTTTGAAAAACTGATTAGATTAATGTCTGATGATCTTTTCTGTGCTTCTTCAAGTTTGTAACACCAAACATATTAAAGGATGATATAAGGTTCACAGGAAGAGTTGAATTAGACACACATTTACTATTTTTCTTTATACTCTTTCTTTCTTGACATGTTTAATATGATTACTATCAGAGGAGAAAATAAAACCCTGTGTAGTTTAAAAACCTTTTATTTAATCAAACTGTAATGTTGTTGAACTCTGACGGCCGTGTCTTTTAATCTTGTCAACAAATCCTTAATCACCTAAATGTGCCGTTTATCATCTTGTAAAATGTTCCCTCTGCTTCTGTTGCACATCTCCCCTGACACTCTCTGCTTCACCTGTCCTGTGCAGCTGGTCCAACTGCTGCCTCGTTAAACTTGTGTGTTTAAATCTCTTTACCTCTGTTGTGAACTTCACACAAAGTTTGTGGTAACAAAATCCAACTGACGAGGATCTTGTTTGAAAAACACCCACTCACAAGACAAAATAAAAACAGACTGCTCAAATCAAACGCAGAGCCCTCACAGCTGATAGTACAAAACACAGTAACAACATGCGTATTAGATTCCCCTTACTCCCAAAAGCATAAATATGAAAAAAATGGGATCACCAAGAATATCCTAAAAATGGCATTGAGAGGGGTGTTACAGTGAAAAAAACAAAAAGCAGCCATATTTTCATCTGAAAATGTTGAATTTTAGTAAAAACAATGCACTGTAGTTTGATACTGTCGTTACAGACAATGCGAATGTTTAAAGCCTTTGGACGCACATTTGAAATGCAGTCATTCTCCTTATCAGCTGGAAACGTTAAAGCCGTAAAATGACTTTTTCGAACGGCTAAAACCTATTGAACAAAAAGCATTGTTGAGCCTGTTCCAAAATTTGAATGTACATGTGTTGAAGGTGCGGGTCTTGTTGAATTATTAAACATACTTTCTTTAATTTTTCGAGCCACAAAAACCAAAACTTTTAATTTTCTTCCGCTTGAGTCTCGGCCTCTGGTAGCTCTACTCATCATTGCTGAGTCAGTTGTCTGTTTGTGCTACTTTTTTCAAGGAGCAGTGGATTATTGGTAAGGGTGACTTTATGTGTTTAGTTACTTACTTAAGTGGAAGTACTGTGGAAAGTTTTACCTTACATACATAGGGCTGACAGTACAGCTTCTGAGGTAACTGTTTACAAGATGTTATAATCTATCCAAAGGTTCTTTGCAATTTTACATTGATAAACATTATCCTTAACATATTTGGCCCACATAAAGTACTATGGCCATCACACTGTCATTTAGAATTGTTTAAATAACTTGTGTCTTAAGCAGGGCTCTAGACTAACTTTTTGCCATGGTTGCACTGGTGCGCCTAAATTTTATTTTTAGGCGCACCAGCACAAAAGTTAGGCGTACCCAAATTTTTTAACTGCATTGCTTAACACCGCGGTTTTACATGTTCACGTTTTTTTGATTTGTAAATATTGATTTGTAAATGATTAACTAACAACCTTTCAACACAAAGCTCTTTATTTGTAGCAAAGTTCTACAAGAAAGATTACTTAAACATGCTTGTGCTTAAAGTTCTTCACTGAGCTGAAATTTCAACATTAAAGAAATTTAAAACATCTCAAGATATATTAAATAAAAAAAACATCTAAATTAAAAAGTTACTCAAAGTGTCAAAGGCTTCAATCTGAACATTTCAATATCCGAACAACTTGTTATCTTATGGACTGTCCTCCATTGCAGTCACATGCCCCTCAGATGGCCAGCTCCTGTAATTTGGCCTTCTTGATCTTTCACCTTGGGTGAACCAGCTTGCCACACTCTCTCTAGCATCAAAATCTTCCAGACTTGGCCCCTCCACACTGATTCTTATCAGGTCATCCACTGTCTCTGGATGAAGGGATGCTCTTGTGTCTGATTTAATTCTCTTCTGTGCAGAGAACCCTCTTTCACATACCGCAGCTGAGACAGGTAGGACCAGCATAATGTGTACAAGATGCAGGATGTTCTGAGAGAAAAATACATTCAAGAGATTTATTGAACCAATGTGTGTTAGATAGCAAAACTCACACAATCTTAGGAAAGAACATCAACCAAAACTGACCTTCTACTCTGAGCAGTACGGCTCTCTGGTCAACATGAGCTCCCAAAGGCTGAGGTAGGTCTTGTCTTTGAACATCTTGGCAATTAACAGCTTCAAACTTACAAACTCTTCTTTTGCAAGCTCTGCATTTACACCATTTCTGAAAATGATGTGGTTTACACAGCTAATCAGTGTTCACATAAACAACATATCTACGAGCAGCACACATGATATCGTAGCAATCCACCAGCTACCTTCTCAGGACTGTGGAGAAGTGATCCAAGAGAAAAGCAAGGTCATCAGCACCATGGTCCACTAAATCCTCTTTGTTCTCTGGCCAGCTATCATGATTGAAAATGTTGAAGCATTTGACAGCTTTGGTTGTGGCTGACTCAGAAGCACTCTCCTCTGTTGTAAGAACAAATACATTTTAATAAATGAAAATAAAAATATAACAATGCTGTTAACAATAATAAAAATATTTCTTATCTACATGTATTTAATACACTTGCCTAGGAGACTACTGAATCTTGCTTTCAGATTTTTCACAGTGGATTTGATTGTTGCATCCATTACTTTTTTAAGTTTAGTGGCAGCAACACCATCTTCAGCCAGATTTGATGCCTCTCCTTTGAGTGTTATTGTCTGTGTATTGCATAAATGATAAATAGAGATTGTGATATTGATATTAGAAAGATTTGTGCAAATGTAAATAAGAAATAATCATAAAATAATAAATAGTGTTCTCTGTTTAAATACGAGACACAGCTATATGTAGGCCTACCTGGAATTTGTAGACTGCCATGTCACCCTCTTTATCCTGCTGCCTCCTCTGCAGCCTCATATCAGTCAGGAACTCTGACAGTCTTCCATGAGGCTTGGGTCTTGCAACCATTACCTCTGTGGTCACCAGCAGTTGTTCCAGGCTGCAAACGACCTGTTTGGGTATAACAGTGCTGTATTTTAAAAAAAGTTGAAGATGACCACAAACACAATTCAAATATACACATCCCACTTCATCTCACTTACCTGTGGTAGGATGACATCATTTCTTTGAAGTAGGAGGCTAAACTTACTAATGCCACTGAACACATCTGTAATAAAATGGCAAAAGGCCACAAAAGTGGCATCTTCCATTGATTTCTTAACCTGTATGATACAACAATAAAAATTAGTCACCTAGAACACTGATGAACTACATTCTTAAAAAATATAAAGTCAATAATAATTGCGTAATTTGCTGAAATAAAAAGAATATTCAGAAATAATGCACTGACCTTTGTAGCTCGACCTGCAATGTCTGCATTGGCAGAGGAACCTGCCAAATAGTCCATGTGGCGGTACACAGTAGTGAACTGGCCTGGTTTCAGAAAGGTCTCCAGGGCTCTTGAAACATGTGGGAGCCACCTTGTTCCCTTCACCCCACTGGGCACCAGCACATTTACTCCCAAGTCAGCCCCAATGACCCTGAGCTCTCTCATTGATTTTGGGCTGAAATGATACATCTTCCAAATTAAATGGAGAAGGTCATACAACTGCCTGATCATTGGAATGTCCCTCTGAACTGACAACATTGCCAATTCCAATCTGAAAAGATAGTAAACTTTAAAATGTAGATATATCTTCTCTATAAAAGAAATTAACCCACAGTGACTTTAGAGTGTCAGGCATTTCTTGTCTTCTAGTCTTACCTGTGAGGCATACAGTGGAATGGCACAATGTGGTCACCTGCCTCCTGCTGCAGAAGGGCTATGACACCCCCTTTGCTGCCCAAGTTAACAGCAGCACCATCAGCCCCATAGCAATGATTTTCTCCAACCAGTTACTGCACTGGTCCCCAAGAGCAGCAAATGCTTTCTTTGAGGCAGCATAAACACCTAAATGAATAAAGAAAATACCATTTACTTATCAGATCAAGAGTTTACAATGCAGTCTTTTTCAGTTTCAGTTTCTATATTCATGTATTATTGCTATGTTTGATTTTCAATGATAAGAATATGCTACATATGGTTAATGCAGTAAAAAGACGTAATATTATTAATTATATTATTTACATAGGCTACGTGACATGACATGACATGGCTTACCTTTGGCATGGGCATGCTCGACCTCAATGTGTCCAATCAGTATATTCGCTGGTCTTCCTTTTTGCAAGATACGAGCGTACACAATGACGCATTCTTTTGTGGCGATGTCTGTGTCTCCATCGATCAGGAATGCCATGTATGCACTGTTCGCAATGACGTCTTTTTTTTCAGTGTGTCAGCGATGACGCCTATAAACTGGGCGCACGCAACATCATTGCTGTATGTGGGGTTTATGTCCAAGCCATTTTTCTTGTGAAGAGTTATTTCTGACTTGAACTTAGTAAACGGAACTTCTTCTTTTACAATATTGTAGGCGATGTTAAACTTAATGATCATCTCGGCCTCCTCCGATGACCTGTTTACTCCTGCCTGCCGCTGAAAGGCAGTGGGAAGAGGGGACATTTGGGCAGTGCATTTATCGCGGCATATAATGTGTCTTCTCGATACTGTATGCTTTTTCAGCGTTTCAAGTCGAAACGTATTAGCACCAGTGACAAATGCAGTGTTGCCGGCCATGGTCTTTCCACACTCGCGACAATAAATGCAGTGCATCATATTGTCAGCTTGGCTGTATCTTAGCCAGAGAAACTGGTCAAGCCACTCGATTCGAAATTTATACATTTTTTCACTTTTACTTTCACTGGGCTCCGGCTGGGAGTCGATCGTATGTGGCTCATTTTTTGATGCCGTCTCCGGACCAGTGTTTGACAAAAACTGAGAGGTTGATGGCTCCGTGTCAGAGCGCTGGCTCAGAATTTTGGACTGATCAGGCCTTAACTTAACGAAAAAGTTATCAATTGTTCTTTTCATATTTTCTCAATACCAACTTCATACACTTCTATCGAACCTAGCTACTCACCCTTCTCTATCTGCCCGCACTTTCAAACGTAAACATACGAGGCCTGCAGGAATATCTGGACCACGGCCAATCACAGAGGTCCCCGCCTTTGACTATCTCTGATTGGTTTAGAACACGACATGGGCACAATGTGTGTCTGTTGTTGAACACACGGAGACTTTCAGAGTTGCGGAAACTTTTTATTGTGATTTCTCACGAGAAAATACGGTGCGACCAAGTATTTTTTTTTAGTCGCACTACTGAGAAATTTGGTCGCATTTGCGACCAAATTGGTCGCACTCTAGAGCCCTGTTATTGAGTCATCCCATCACACAGAAAATTTAAAAAACCCACATGGTTCACTTTTATATCACAAAATGTTAGAAATATAAGTCGTTCATAACAACCTGAAAGGTTGGGAGTTTAAAATGCAAACCAATGGAAGCAGCAGTAGAAGACTATAATGTCACAGAGCACACGGTGTCTATTATTGTGTAGACATGTATAAATAAGAGCTTAATTTCTTAAGAAATAAACAGGTGGAGTGGTCTTTATCAAAAGTAGAAGTTACATCTGTGGCTAAACCACTGTACCCCAAAACTTTAAAAATCTACTGTGTGTGAGGCTGTGTAAGTAAAGCTTGCCCTTCACACCCGCATGTAACAAACCATTTGTTGGGGGTTGTGGATTTGACACCTCAGCATTGTGAAAGTGGGGAAACATGTTTGTGGCTGAGGATAAGATTTCTGCTTACAACTTAGAATCTCAGTTCTAAATGAAATTCAAATGTTTTTTTTTAAGTGTGGCTAATGTATTATTTGACTTCTAAGGCATACACACACACACACACACACACACACACAACAACAACAACAACAACAACAACACAGAGAAGAAGAAGAGGGGTAGTTTTACTACGCATCATAAAAATGCAATCGTTTCTTCCAACTGTATCTTTCTGTTCTGGCTTTAGAATCATTGGTTGTTTACTGATCTGTACTTTGGGAGTCGTACTGTTGTGATACTGGGGAGAAAAGGGTAAGATCTGATAGACTAAACCATTACACACAAAACTTCAAAAACCTAGAGAGTGAGTGGGACTGCTAACTGTGTCGTTCAGCAATAAACTTATCTACAAATGTGTTAGTAAAGAAACTGCAAACTATAAAAGGAATCTGGATTTAAATAGAACATAGTAGTGATAGATTAAGTGCAGGAAACACTAGTATAAAGGTTTCTATGGAACAAATCTCCTTCAGCGTTCAAAATGACCAAAGTGAGGACTACAAGCGTTTCTCTCAGTTGGTTGTGTTTAGGGAAAAAGCAGCTAAATACACTGAGACTGCTCCACATTGTTAGTGAGTTAACGCTGGATATCTGTAGGTTTTGTCAAACTTGGAGTGAACAAAAGCAGAAAAACAGTAAAAGATGCAGACAGTGAAAGTCTGGTTTATTTTATGAATACAATGAAACATTTTACAGTCCACACAGCAAAGTAGCATACATGATAAATAGATACACATAACACGGACAGTGAGAAGTAAAACTCGTCGTCTTACCACATGTTATATTCTGTAAGCTTAAAACAAATCACAGAAATTAGAGTTTAGTGTTTTAAAGTCATCTATTAAAAACACGAGTCAACATTACTGAAGTGATACTTTAACGATGCTTCATATCACAGTGTTTATGATGATAAAACATGTTCTCTCATTAGTAGATGTCTGCGCTGTCACTTGTCATGTAAATGTCCAGAGACAGGGTTCAGCTTCCTCTTCAATTACCATTGATCATTAATAGGGCCTGCAAAAGATTTGTCACATTATGCCCATAAACAACATGCTTTTATAGAAATCGTTGTGACACAAAATATTTAGATTCTTGTTTCACAATGTGCATGAACTCAAAATCTTTAGAGTTTCATATTTATAAAATATCGCAAATAATACATTTATACCAATGTATGAGCTACACTTCTTGTAAAAAACTGATTGGAAATGCGTTTGAAAAAGCTCCTGCTGTGACCTTCCTTCTGTGAGGGCACACACACACACACTCACACACACAGTCACACACGCACACACACACACACACACACACACACACAGAGAGAGAGAGAGAGAGAGAGAGAGAGGGGGAGATCATTAATACAAAGGATTGGACAATTAAGATGTTTCTTTAAATCTACAACAGAGAGACAGTGGATGACCTGATAAGAATCAGTGTGGAGGGGCCAAGTCTGGAAGATTTTGATGCTAGAGAGAGTGTGGCAAGCTGGTTCACCCAAGGTGAAAGATCAAGAAGGCCAAATTACAGGAGCTGGCCATCTGAGGGGCATGTGACTGCAATGGAGGACAGTCCATAAGATAACAAGTTGTTCGGATATTGAAATGTTCAGATTGAAGCCTTTGACACTTTGAGTAACTTTTTAATTTAGATGTTTTTTTTATTTAATATATCTTGAGATGTTTTAAATTTCTTTAATGTTGAAATTTCAGCTCAGTGAAGAACTTTAAGCACAAGCATGTTTAAGTAATCTTTCTTGTAGAACTTTGCTACAAATAAAGAGCTTTGTGTTGAAAGGTTGTTAGTTAATCATTTACAAATCAATATTTACAAATCAAA